>NC_080566.1:39182500-39482500 GCF_030253575.1 Rhododendron vialii
TGAAGTCGGCTCATCTCATCTAGAAATTTTGCATGTTTTGATACAAGGCTGTCAAATGTTAGAGGAGCTTCCTCAGAACCTTCTGGAACATCAGTATCCATGGGCTGCATTCCAGAAGAGTCTGGCAGAGATCCTGAAACAACTACTGGTCGGAGCCTGGCAGAGTTTGGAGCAAGAGTAATAGGACTATCCTCAACTAAGATGGCAAGAAGAAGATCTAGTCCGTGTTTAAGCCAGAAGACATCACTCAAAGCTTCCCAGTCCTGGACTTGGATTATGTACTGCAGTCTTGTGAACAATGTTTTCCCTAGAGATTCATGATAAAGAGAGAAAAATCTCATCCTCATTTCAGGGTCTTTTGCCCTCAAACCGAGCAAGAATTGCCTCTCTACCTTTTGGAATACTTCTTGCCGTAGGTTGAGAGGATATCTGCACGTCAGGTAAATCATTAATTCTGCTATCCTAGTCAAAGTTTTAACACAAATAAACTCAAAACATGTAACTCACTTGGTTGAATCTGCACAAAGTCCATAAAGGAGCTCAAGATATTTCCCGTCCCACTCTTCCAGATCAGCAAGAGCGAAGTTCTGCCTGTCAACTTGTGAAACCTTATGAAGGAAAGAAACTACTTCCTTCGACGTAAGAAAAGAACTTGATCCGACAGGCATCCCAGGCTTACTAAAGTCATACTCTATCCACCCCTTCAGTACATCAAGTATGCAAAGAAGCACAGTAGCATCAGTACCTTTCTCAGAGAGCAAGCTATTCAGAACTTGTGTAATTGATCGTTTGCACTCGGGAACAAGCATCACCCTTTCACCAATAAGTTTCAAGACAGATTTAAGATTAGTAGTGACACCTTCAACATCGGCACCTGGCCGGGAAGAAGTTACAGCAGACTCTGGATCTGTTCTCTGACCCTGAAAGAGAAACCAGAGATACATGTAATCCCATTAATATGACAAGATAGAAGTGGTTGGAAACAATTAAGACCAACAGAGTAAGCATACTATACAACTACGATATACGAAGGGAAGGTAAATAAAAGTGCATTCGACCAATTGTGAACAACTACTAGAAGCACAAGAAAACACATTTCACTAGACGGCCACAAAAGTTCATATGTTCACAGTTTCCCTTCACTGAGACATATGAAAGATTTCCAGACACTTGATGAAAGCAAAAACAGAGCCAATCAATAGAGAGAAAATATTCTGCACATATCAAACATGGTAACTTCCAAACTGCACTGAAAACTCGCAAAACAAAATAAACTACAGACCAGGCACATCAAAGTTAGTACTGTCAATTTGGGAGAACCTCCACGCTAGAACTGATTCTTAAACTAAATGTTGCACTGAATAAACTCATGAAACATTTCGAGGTCCGGATAGAACCACCATCAATGAACCAAAAATTTCCATTAACCACAATTGCAGTAGTCACAGATTAGAAATAAATGAGAGTCGATGTTTATACAGCACACTTCCACCAAGTTAAACAACAACTTCCCCCCCCCCCCCCAAAAAAAAAAAAAAAAACTGACCAACATAACCAAGCAAGAAATTGGTTTCGTTCGGTTTAGTTCTTAATTGGTCCTGTTGGGTTTTCTTTCTGCAGAAATTTTAATTTCTGCTTGGTTGGTGTCTCCATGTCGGGGGTTTTTACTTTCAGACCAGGATCGTGTTTATGCCTGCAAGGCTGCAACATTTAATCCGGCCCATCCACATTTAAGCTGTTTAAATCAGAGCCCCACGTGTCATGCAGAGTCTAAACCCTAATTCCACTACTACAAGCTTTGCTTCTCTTTAGAACTCTCTTTTCTGTGTGCGTGATTCTGCACGTGGAAAGGTCCTTCCCTTTCTCATCTCTCTCACCGGGCACGATACCCACGATGGAAGGTCTGCAACGTCTAATTTCTTGAGATCTGAAACACAGGTTTGGGCAAACATAATCTCCACGAATCTCTCTCAATTTTCCCTTGGTTATTTGGTCAAACCGAAGAGGCCCGACTAAACTGGTCTGAGCTGACCGAAACAGTTATTTGATCTGTTGGCTTCGGTTTTAAACATGGGAAAACCGAATCCATGGTTCGGAGGTCAGTTTGGTCCAAACTGGACTAATTTCTCTCCAAGTTGCAGCTCATAATGATCAAATGCCAAAAGTGGACAACAGACGAGATCAACTGGGTTGTGAGCTCTTTGATCAATTGATGGTCTTTCCTTATAGACGATCCTAATCACTGGCTAAAAATGGTTAAGGAACTAAAACATGGCATACCTGTCTGGCATAAGAACCAGTTGCCAACACCATGTCCCGTGCAAGACGTTGGAAAACACGAACCAAGGTGAAAGGATCAATGAAGTTCTTCTGCACCTCTGCCAATGTTTTAATGACATATAGGACAAAGCTAATTGTACTAGCAGAGCTATCTTCCCCAGAGGTCTGCTGAGTTGTAACAGAGGCAAGGTGTTTCTGAATGAGCTCCTCCACCTTTTGATACAATATTTTCACCTCTTGTGGTGTACTAGCCGCTTCTAGAGGAAAAGCAACGAAGACCATTTTCAACAACGAACACAATGACTTTCCCGCATCCAACAGTTTATACTTGAAGCAGGGTTCAAGAATCTGCAAAACAGATCCGATAAATATGATACAGAATTTCAGCCTAAAACTGGCTAATAGAAGAAATAAACACTTTGTTTGGTTTTGAGAAAAAAAATTGATGTAATGAGTGGAGAGAGAGAGATAGAGAAACTTATTGGAAACTGTGCAAAGAGTAAAAGGTTTTTCTGGAAAATGGTAAAAGAACAAAGTGAAAGCTTTCTAAAGATATACATACTTGAGAAATCTGGTTGATGTTATTTCTAATGAACAAGTGTGGTTGCTTCTCCAGAACCTTGTTCATGACATCCAAGCCCTGTGCAAGAGCCGTCGATGGGTCCTTTGATTGAGATGGTTGAATACTGCTTAGCAGCTTCTCTAGATAGTTGAATTTGACATTTGCATTTGGCCACACCTCCAAAGCTTGTGATAGGAGATCTAAAGCATGTTTGTACATATGACTTGCTTCCTTATCCTTTGGCTCTATGACCAATGCCACCTATTTTGGGAAGCGCATGCCTATGTTATCATGTGTTCTTTTACAAATGATACTCGAAGAAGATTTAACGAAGAGGTACTCAAGAACTACAAAATACATAAGATAAAAGAGTGATTGAAACATGTAGCAAGATAATTTTGTAAGCAGAAGCACTGCAACAGGAAGCCTACCTCTTCAATGAACTTAGATATTGAGAGAAAACAAGGAGGTGAAAGAAATAAAGAGAGAGGGCCTCACTCGTATAAGAAAATTGATGATCATTTCTTCCATAGCTGCATTTGGCTTGAATTCTTCATCCGGTTGGCCAGCAGATCCAGGGGTCTCTATATTCGTGATTGATGAGGCACCCGGACCACCAGGTGACATGACACCAAGGCTTTGAAGACCAGGTTCAACCTTAACTCTCTTAGTAGGGTCTTCTGCAAAATTCGATCCGTCCACCGTACGTTTAGAATCAGCACCAGTAGACCCGTGGTTGAGTCCATCACTGTTCTGGTTAGAGACATCACTACTACTAACTACTTTCATTTCATTCTGCCTTTGCCTTTCCCAACCAACAACCAGCCCAGCAAGTTCAATAGCAAGACGCCTGTTCTCTGCTGTCGTATTATATGGCAATCCAAGTCGACTCAGAGAATTTACCATCTGAGGAACAAACTGTGCTCTGCAGCTGTAAAAGAGATCTGAATGGCGAACAATGAGCTGAAAAATGTGTATCAAATTAGGAATTGAGTGACCTTCCTCGACCAGAATCTTTTTCGTGTAACGTATCCAAATAGGCATACGGGAATCACCAAGAGGCAATCTTCTAGGAAGTGCTGGCATTAGAATATCTAGGGCCTGCTTGACCAACATTTTATTTTCTGGCTGGCAAGTTCTGAGAAGTGCAACAAACACCTGCATTGCGCAACTCGCAGTCAGGATCAAGAATAAAAATTCATTTCACTATTTCAACTATTACAGCGTAGATTTAGGAAATACAAACCTTGATCTCTATATCAACACATGAATAATACAAATTATCCATCTCCCATAAAGTGATTCGCAAAGAGAAACATATTAAGGAAGCTTTAGATTTTTACTCCCACGACTTATTTTATTTCTCATTGACAAAGATTAGAATAGAGACCCAACCTTCAATCACAGCAAATCTCAATCAACAAATTGTACATAACACTGAAGCTTGATGCCTGTGGCAACTTGCGCTCTAACTTTACTATTCATGATAAATCTTCACGATATGATACTCTAATAGTTTTATAACAAGACGAGAGAACATAAATAAACATTAGACGCCAGAGAGAGAGAGAGAGAAAATCACCACCACCCCCACTGCACCAAAATAGAAGGCAATTACAAATGGCAAACCGTCAGTAAAGAACACAGGACAAGATCAGCACTGGAACAGACAGGGTACTACAGAGATATTATCATACATCTACTCCCTGAATAAAGGGCGTACCCAATGCCCAAAGCTCAGCTTCCACTTATGGGGAAGGGTTGATGTACTGTTAAATTGTTAGAGGTTAGTTTGTTATGTATCTTTTACATAGGGGTATATTTCTACTTGTACCTTTGTCCATATATATATACAAAGTGTTTGAGAGAGAAACCTAATTTGGGTTGGCTCTCCTTTTCCCCCCAATTTCACATGGTATCAGAGCTCCACGATACCTAGGGCTCTCTTCCTTTTTTTCGTTGCTCTGGGTCATCGTCGATCACCCATGGCTGCATCTAGGAGACGCTAGCTGAAGACCCCGATGATTCTGACCCTTGTTGACCTTCGTCAGCCTTTCATTTCGTTACCCAGATCTGTTCATGACTTAGATCTGTTCTTCCAGCTGAAGACCCAGCTGGGTTTCAACCTCACAGTCCTCACCAGCCACTTCCGACGACACCCAACCTTTTTCCGACGACGCCAAGTCTCGCCGGAGGTTCGCCAACCTTTTCCGACGACACCCAGTCTCGCCGGAGGTTCGCCGGACCACCTACGACCTCATACGGCTACTGTTCAACCACTTACAAGTGCGTTTCAGAGTTTTTTGGGCAGTCAGACGTTTTTTGGTTTATCAGAGGCTAGGTATGTTGATTTCGAGTTCATACTGGGTCGAATAGGTCTCTGTTTGCTGCTGCTGTTGTTTTCAAGGCTGTTTAGTGTTGTCTATTGGGTATTTACTTGTTTGGAATCTCTGTTCTTGTGTTGATATGTCGGGGAATCCACAAAAGCTTCCGCTAATACGAAGATTGAGGGGAGTCATGTTGGGACTCTGGATAACTCTCCCCTTGATATTTGTCAAATTAAGTTGGATGGTACCAACTATTTGCTATGGTCTCGCTCTTTTACCTTGGCCAATACGGCCCGTGGCATGTCAAAATTTATCGCAGGGCCTGTTACACAGCCAACAGATGCTGGACCAGAACTTGAGACTTGGAAGTCACAGAATGCTTTGGCTATGACTTGGTTATTCAACTCTATGATACCTACTATTAGTCATACCTTCTTGCTCCTGGATACCCCATATACAGTTTGGACTACTGTGGCACAAACCTATTCCCAAAAGGGTAATGATGCTCAAGCCTTTGAGTTAAGGAAGAAACTTAGGGGATTGGATCAACACAATCGATCTCTTGCTGAGTATTATGCTGAGTTGCATGGAGTGTGGCAAAAGCTTGATTACTATCAGGTTTTTCAAGCTGTTTGCACTGCTAATGCCACTACATTTCACCAGATGGTGGAGAAGGAGCGCATTTATGATTTCCTTGCTAGTCTTGACATAGAATATGATCCAATTCGAGTGCAGGTGCTAGGCCGGGTTCCTTTTCCTACTCTAGGAGAGGCTTATGCATGTGTTCAACAGGAGGAGAGTAGACGGAGTGCGATGGTTCATCCTCCAATTCTGGATTGCTCTGCCTTAGTTGCTATTCCTCCTCCACGGGATGGTAAATCTACCCAGGGTAAGCTTGGTGATAAGAGTGGTCTTGTTGATAAAGAATTGCTCCGATGTGACTATTGCAATAAAACCAAGCATACAAGGGAATTCTGTTGTAAGTTAAATGGCCATCCCTCTCGTGGGAAAGGCAGTGGTCGAGGTGGTGGTCCTGCGTTCTCATGCACATGTTTTGGAGTCTACTATTGACATGTTGCCTAACCCTATTGGCGCTCATTTGCAAGCTCCCGTGCCTGGTACTTCCCAAAGTGGTGGTCCTTTTTCTCAACAGGAGTTACAGACTCTCAGGCGCCTGATGGCCAGGCTTGATTCTCCATCTTCCACGGCTTCTACTTCCACTACATCCTTGTACTTAGCTCACAGAGGTATCTCAACCAGTGCATCTACTGCTTCTTCATCTCTTCCTTGGATAATAGATTCTGGTGCCACCGATCATATGACAGGTTGTTCATCCTTTTTTGACTCCTAGTCTACATGTTCTGGTAAGGATAAGGTCAGAGTAGCTAATGGTTCCCTATCTGCTATTTCAGGGAAAGGTTCCATCCGCTATTCTCCAACCATTTCTCTTTCTTCAGTTCTCCATGTTCCAAATTTTTCTACTAACCTGCTCTCTGTTAGTAGTCTTACCCACTCATCGAATTGCTCCGTGACATTTTTTCCTACACATGGTGTCTTTAAGGAGCTAGATACGGGGAGAATGATTGGCAGTGGTAAAGCACATGGTGGTCTATATTTTTTGGAGTCTGCACCTCGTCCATCTTTTACACCCATGTCATTAGGTCAAGCTCTTGCAACAGGTACGAGTTCAACTCTTCCTTTATTGCATCAGTGGCATCGTAGATTAGGTCACCCATCTTTTGTAATTTTAGAAAAACTTTTTCCTACTTTAACTAAGCAATGTTGTAGAAGTCAGTTTTTTTGTGAAGCTTGTGAGCTGACCAAACACAAACGCTCTTTTTATGTTTCTGTTAATCAAAAAAGTGATTCCTTTTTTACGGTTATTCATTCTGATGTTTGGGGTCCTTCCCCGGTTACTTCTATTTCTAGTTATCGATGATTTGTCACTTTTATTGACTTATTCTCATGTCACTTGGGTGTATTTATTCGGTCCAAAATGAAGTTTTTTCATGCTTTAAATCTTTTCATCAGATGGTTCGTACTCAATTTGACACCAACATTGAAATCCTTCGTAGTGATAATGGGACTAAGTACCTTGATGGGCAATTTTGGGCATATCTTAGTGAGTATGGCATTCTTTTTCAAACAACTTTTGTTGGCACTCCACAGCAGAATAGAGTTGCTAAACATAAAAATCATCACCTTGCTGAGGTAGCCCATTCTCTCTTGTTGTTCACCATGAATGTCCCAAAATTTTATTAGGTCGAAGTTGTTCTTACTGCCGCTTATCTTATCAATCGCATGTCATCCAGTGTTCTTCAGTTTAAAATTCCTCTTAAGTTCCTCCCTCGTAGTTCTTCGGTTTCTTCCTTTCCACCCAAAGTTTTTGGTTGCATGTGTTTTGTCTATGCTCCTAAACATCCTGGTGGCAGTTAGATCCCAACACTCGTAAATGCGTTTTCCTTGGCTATTCCCCTGCCCAGAAGGGATATAAATGCTATGACCCTCACTCCCATAAACATTTTGTTTCTATGGATGTCACTTTTTGGGAAACTTCTTTTACCCTCCCTCCACTACATCTCTTCAAGGGGAGAATAATATGGAGGAATAGATGTTGACATCCCATAATCAGGAGGCATGGTCTTACTTCCCAATACCTCATTATAGTGAGGGGGGAAGGAAAACTCTAGGGAAGAACCCATATCTGAAGCAAGTGCAGAACATGACATGAGTGGCCGAGATGTTGATGATGATAGGCTTTACCTGCATAGGTTGCCGAATTTGCAGAAGTTTTCTCGACGGAAAAAAGGACAGCCGTCCTGTGCGATACCACCTTGCCAATCACTATCACCTACTCCGGCTTCAAGTCCAGTTTTTTATTCTTGGGCCGACTCATCTAGTAATGAACCATCCCTTCTTGTTTCTGATAATCTTGATGCTCCTATTGCTCATAGAAAATGAGTTAGACAATGTACTCAACATCCCATCTCACAGTTTGTTTCATATGATTGTTTATCTCCTTCGTATCGTGCATTTTTTTCCTCTCTCTTCCATATTTATCCCACAAGGTTGGAAGGAAGCATTCATAATACCTAAGTGGAAAGAAGTTATGGTAGAGGAGAAGACAACTTTGAAAAAGAATGGCACTTAAGAACTAGTGTCTCCTCTTGAGGGAAAGAAATCAGTGGGTTGTAAATGGGTGTACACAGTAAAACATAAGCCAGATGGGACAGTTACAAAGCGAGACTTGTTGCTAAGGGCTATACTCAGACATACGGAATTGACTATGAGGAAACCTTTGCTCCGGTAGCAAAGATGAATTCTATTCAAACCTTACTCTCTTGTGCTGCTATTTTGAATTGGCCTCTTCAACAATTCGATGTGAAAGGCTCTCTATGGATTAAAGCAGTCACCGAGAGCTTGGTTTGACAGATTTCTTAAAGCTATGTTGAGATTTGGTTACCGGCAGAGTCAGGCAGATCATACTATGTTCATCAAGGGAGGTAATGGCAAGATTGCTATCCTTATTGTCTATGTGGATGACATAAGTATGACTGGCAATGATACAGAAGAAATACTCCATCTTAAGGCTCGTCTTGCTCAAGAGTTCGAGATTAAGGACTTGGGGTCATTGAGATACTTTCTTGGGATGGAGGTGGCAAGATCTGATAAAAGTATCTCTATCTCCCAAAGAAAATATATTCTTGATCTCTTGGAAGAAACAGGGATGTTGGGGTGCAAACGTGCAAACTCACCTATTGAGGCTAATCATCATCTCAGTGGAGCTGTTGGGGAGCATACAGATATGGAAAGATATCAGAGGCTTCTAGGCTGCCTGATATACTTATCTCACACTAGACCAGATATTACATATGCCGTTGGAGTTGTCAACCAATTTATGCATGAGCCACATACAGTGCATCTAGATGCAGTTTATCGTATTTTGAGATATCTCAAATCAACTCCAAGTAAAGGAATTTTGTTTTCCAATCATGGTCCCTTGAGGTTAGAAGCATTTACTGATGCAGACTGGGCTGGTTCAGTGGATGATAAGCGCTCCACTTCTGGCTACTGCACCTTTTTTGGTGGGAATTTGGTCACTTGACGCAGTAAGAAGCAGTCAATGGTAGCTAGATCCAGTGCAGAAGTTGAATATAGGGATATGGCTCACAGCGTGTGAGCTTTTGTGGCTCCAAACCTTGTCGAAGGATTTGGGACTCTTTGATGATGGTCCTATGAAACTTTATTGTGACAACAAAGCGGCTATAAATATTACTCATAATCCGATGCAGCATGACAAAACGAAGTATATCGAGATTGATAGGCATTTCATAAAGGAAAAGTTGAGCAAGGGTTTGATATGTATGCCGTTTGTAAGGTCTGAGGTCCAGTTAGCTGATATATTTACGAAACGGCTTTGTAGTAAGATTCTTCATCCCATTGTGTTCAAGTTGGGCTTGATAAATATCTTAGCACCAACTTGAGGGGGAGTGTTAAATTGTTGGGGGTTATTTTGTTATGAATCTTTTACATAGGGGTATATTTGCAATTGTAACTTTGTCCATATATATATACACAAAGTGTGAGAGAGAGAAACCTAATTTGGGTTGGCTCTCCTTTTTCCCCCCAATTTCACACACAGCCTTGCAATCAAGCAATGGAAAAAGTAACTAAGTGAGAGATTCCATTAACAACTGGAAATTAGTATTGGTTTCCGGGATAGGTCTTAAGTTGAACATCATTTTTCAAAGTTCTAGGAGTGATGTAACGTGGAAGAGAAACGATATTATAAATGTGCTGAGTGCTGACCACAGACCATATAAACCTAACAAACAAAACCAGACCCAGAAAACAGTGAGCATGCCTTGTACAGTAACGGTTTCTATGTTTGACTCAAGATCAATGATAATTCAAGAAGGGGGACTAAATAGTAGGAGGGATTTCAACTGGTGGACCTTAGTTCGGTGGTTCCAACTTCTTGTGCCGAAATGAACAAGCAGAAAAATTTCGCACGTATCAGTTCATCCAACTTCCATTCGACAAACCAGTTCAAAAAAAAAAAAAAAAACTTCCATTTGACAAACCACATTCTCGAAAGAGTCAACTAAAGCCATAATTGAGCTTTCAGTTAGTACTTCTCCCCATACTAAGGTTCAAACTTCAAAGATGTCTACGATAAATATACTTTGGCCGTAAGCCTTCCTCAATGTCATTTGCTGAATCCAAATGGTGACGTCTACATTTAAAATATCCAGCGACTCTCCTTTCTCAAGTGCATAGGGGGAAGCACTGAATGTTCAGATATTATATTTGGTGATTGAAACCATGGGATAAAAGAAAAGCTACTCACGGATCGAGACATCTACATTTAAAATATCCAGCGACTCCCCTTTCTCGAGTGCATAGGGGGAAAGCACTGAATGTTCAGATATTATATTTGGTGATTGAAACCATGGGATAAAAGAAAAGCTACTCACGGATCGAGAGATGAACTGACAGTTCTGTGAGCGGCATAAAAATGAACGGAAGAATTGCTCAGTAAGTACTAAGTAATAAAGAAGAAAGAAACTTTCATAGATTCTTGAGCTTGGATGTTCATCAGTTTACCTGGAGTATAATTTTCTCTGGGGCTTGATAGGCCTCCAAGAAATGGCAAACGTTAACAAATGCCCATTGTTTACTGGCACTATCTTCACGCTTAAGATGGTTCCAGCCAAACTTGATCAGTTCTTTCCTATGATGCACAAGATCACTTTGAAGATACTTAAGAAGCAAAGTGGCCAGCTGCAGAAGTTCTATCCTCAAAGGCTCGTCATAATCAGCAGAAACCTATGGAATACATAACATAAAACGTAAAAGTTATGAATTGGAAAGGGATGAAACAACAATAATCTTACATCATATCAACACTTCACCTCTTCTGGAGGATCAAGAAGCTTGTCAACTATAGTTTTTATAATAGCAGTGTCAACCACCTCCCAACTTTGGCCAGTCTGAAAGGCATGGGCTAACATTGGAAGAATGAGCATTTGCATGACAACCACCAAATGATCAAGCCCAAGCTGTTTTGATTGGAAAAGGTTCAAAAAATGCAAAAGAAGTGTTTTCTTCATGTTTGGTTCATAACCCTCAGCAACCTGAGACACAAGAACATGTGACCAAAGGCACGTCAAATAGAGCGGGAGCCACGAATAAAGACACAAATGAAAAAAAGAGTAGACAAAAATTTTAAAAATCATGAAAACCTTGAACAAACATACCTCAATAACATAGAACTCTTTCAGGAAAGTAAAATCAATGCGAGTGCGGAACAAGAAGATGGAGAGGATATCAAATAGAACATTCACTTCCGATTTATCATGTCGTAAGTAATTAAGAAAGCATTTGACAAGCCATTTGCTTTCTTTCACCTGCATTTTATTAGTCGTATCGTAAAAGATCAGCGGCATGTATATTAATTGAAACATGACCACAGAAAGGTGCAATTAAATTCATCATATCTAGCAACGCTACGTGGCAAGAACTTATGATATCAAGCACTCAGCACAGGTAAAATAATATACATAACAGAAAGACATAGGCCTTATCAAGTGCATGAGCCACCATATATTTTCAAATACGGATAGTTCAAAGGATGAATCTGCTCATCGGAATCATTAACCCTAGAAATGATTGTTTGGGATGTATCATGGAAATTCTTTGAAAGAAACCAATCAAATAACTTTTACGGGGTGGAAGAAAATATCTCTCATTTCTCCCTCAAATCGATCCTGCTTTCTGGTTTCCGAGGGAATGTTGTTATGTTGCCTTCAAGGATAGATTAATCCTTTGAATCTGGTACCAACGGGTATCATTCCACCAATTTTAAGAAAAATACGGAACAAATGTTTCTGTGTACTAAACAGGAATAAAGCATGTCAACGCAAAGCTAAGGAGATGGTGACAGGACTCGGGTGTCAGGAATAGGTGGCATAGGATCACCAATTTTAAATGCTAATAATCAGAGAATAACAACAACTAAAAAAAGAATAACTGAATCATGCCACCTGTTAAAACACCTACATAAAACATTTCTTGTCATCATGTATGCGACCAATATAAACTTATTCAGTCAACTGTTAAAACTTGTACCACATTCGTTAATTACAACCTCCAAAATTAGTATATGAGCTTGGGCACCTCTCCTCTCTCCTCCATTTGGTTGCTGGACTTTTAGAGGCTTTGAAGATTGATTGATTGGCCCGTTGTTTGTGCCTTAAGCACACCTTGTTTTGTTGAGATCACTATGTTATGGACCCTTTGTTTTATCTCTTTATGTGCAGGTCGGGGGTCGCACGGCATGGTAGTGTTAAAGCTTATTCTCACATGGGTTCATTATAAACTTCAAAACTAGAATCCAAGTCTGGGAAACCTCTCCTTTCTTCACCAATTAGTTTAAGTTGAAAGCTTTTACGTCAACTATGTTCCTCCCTCTGAAGTTCGAACCAAGAATAGGCACATGGTTCTGGACAGTTGAAGTTTGAAGTTTGTCCCTTATGGCACGTAAAGCCATACGGCATAAACATATGACATGCCACATAACCTTCATATGCTTTGCAACCTCGCCAAAGTGAACTATTTTGCTAAAACAACAGGTGTTAATTAGAACAATAGGTGTTGCACAACCCAATAGGAAATTGTTCGAGAACTATATTGGTAAAACATATCCCATCTAAAGATAACAACTTAACATCCTCACACCTGAACAACGTGAAAAGGGACCAAAAGTGGAACAGAGAAGATGTAAAACAAAGGCCAAAGTCCAGGCCAAGAGAGGAGGAAAAAAATAAGGTGTACATTACAGGGAAAGTAGCAAAGAAGAACAGATTTAGACGATTAGTTATTACGGAAAGTGAGTCAAACTCCACAAATGGTTTATATGTTTTTCTCGAACTAGATGATAAATTTTCACCATGAATGCAACCCTTGTACCACAGAAATGACAACACTATTAATTGACCCACATGGAAGAGAAAATGTCAGAACTCTAGAAAAGATCACAAGTTTTCCCCATTAATGCAACCCTTCTAACAGAAAAATAAGGACGCCCAATAACTTGACCCAACTGGAAGAGAAAATTTTAGAACTGTACAAATATTCAGTCTGAAAACAAAGTACCACAAATATATCTGACTTCTACCTCCATAGCCATCAAACTTACTTGCATTAAGTTCAATTCCTGTTCATTTTGTAGCCGGGCCATTCTTGCAGGTGACTTCCATAGAAGTACTAATATATCAAAGACCATCCGATTACTATGTAGCCATCCAGGCATCAATTTAACCAGAGTTTTAATAAGAGCAAGTCCCTGAAAATAAGCATCTGATGTTGCACCAGGGGTTGCCGATGGTGGATTGGAACTCTCCGGTACTGGAGTAACAACTCCATCCTCGCTCATTAAAGCTGCTTGCGCAGTTAAATCTCCCTGGGCAATTGAAGCATCAGATTTTGGCACAAATTCGGGAAAGACACTTGCAAGTATCTTCTCTGGTGACTTTGCGAGCTCTTCTCTAAGGGGCTGCCCAGCATCTGATCGAATTATATACATAAACCTGGACTTGGTGCCAATAAAATTGAAGATGAGAAAAAACAAAAAAAAAACATCTACTGACCATAATTACAAGTAAATCACAGATAAATTTGTCATCCAAGCATCTTATCATTACCGTCTAAAGTATTTGGGCTGACATAATCGAGCAAGAAAATAGTCAACTGCAGCTGCTGGATAACGATTTAAAAATTTGGTGAGAGGGAGGCGATATGGGCTATTAATCTCACTATAAAATTGACCCGGGGGAAGAGCAGCTTCTAAATCAATCGTCAAGGTTACAAGCTCGTCAAGGAATTTCCCAGCAGCAGAAGGAAGCAGGTGGAATAGCTCAATAATAGCTGCACAGAAAGATTGATATACAAAATCAACAGGAATGTGGGTGTAACTGTGTCTATGTAAACAACCTTGAATATAGAAGGGGGAAAAAAAAACTAGTTGATTCACCAGCAGCAATTTTTGGTTCTTCACCAGCCTTCCACGACTTCTGGCACAGAGCAAGTTTTTCGGGATCCAACCATTTCTTAAGGTGCTCTAACAATTTACCCCCCAATGTAACGTTAAACCAGTTGGATAGAAGTTCCAGCAGTCTAGCCAAACCCTGCAGAAGAGGCATGCTGAGGTTTTTGGTGTGTGCCAAGTTCACTAATATGGGTCTCAGACTACTCTGAAGAAGTTCTTTGGGCATCCTTTGCTGCAAAATGACCTGGAATTTTTCAATACAAAAAATACATGAATGAGATTGCATCCTCGAGTGCAAAAAAAACCCATAAAAGAATCACATTGAGGACACAAAGTTTGTCCATGTAAATAAGCAAGAAGCAGAACCAGCTACTTAAACTAATAGGGTAATACATCTTGGGAAAACTGACATATCTCAAACACTTAACCCTACAGTCCAAAAGAACCATCATCGCAACCAACAAGAAATCTTTTCGATACTCAAACGAAACAGTTTGAAAAGGTTCAACTGTCCAAAATGAGAACAGTTCCAATTAAATTTGGTTCTTGGCCAGAAATACATTTTTGGTTCATTTCATCGATTCCATGACCGGAACAGGTGAAGAGACACGTCACACTACAATTTACTTTCGGAAATGGATGTCTTGAGAGTTGAGAGCTCATCTGCAGCCCTTCACCACCTTAGGGGATAGAAGCAAGGGTCCCTCCAGCCTAAGTGTCCGTTGGACCCTTTCTCCACTTAGAAAACAAAAATAACCAACCAAATCCAATGATAAAACAACTAAAAGAAATAATAACCATTACACACAACAACAGTCAACAAAAAACATAGGCCCAGAAAACCTGTCGTAGGCCCTCCTTTGCAACAGCCACGATCTCAGGTGTCCTGCTTGTTAGGGACTTGAAAAACATTGAAATAATCTTTGCACGCAATTCAGAATGATTTTGCGTTTTGAAATCTGCCCATGCCATTGCTGTACATAGTAGCTCAATGCAAGCTGTACGTAGTTTATTTAACGACGTGGCCACTTTGGGGTTCATAAATTTCACGACCCATACAGTTTCATCAGACTCTGCAATTTGCAATGCTTCTTGCAGGAAATTGACAAGTTCTTGTGTCAATTTAAGTAGAGGGGGCCTCAAGGCCAAGCAGAAATTCAAAGCAGTAACAGTACCAACCTGAAGGACATTTAAATAGTTAGGACCGAAAAATTGAAAAACCATATAAACAACATGAGCAACATTACTCACCTGTTGATCAACAGTTTTTAAGCGGAGGGGCCGCCCTATTAGAGGCTGAAGCAAAGGTTGATACAGAGGCTCAAGCAATTCAGACACCTCGCTGCCTGTTCTACTAGCTAAAAGTGCCAAACAGGACTGCACAATCTTTCTCACATGAACGGACGCGTTAAAATTGAACAACTCAGTTGCAAGAAATTCAACAACTCCTTGAAAACTTTGTCTTCGTGCTTCACTGTTTGCGTCATCAACATTATTCACCACACGAAGAACCTGTGTCAACACCTGGCTAGTTTCTTCCTGCTCTTTGGTAGCATACACAGGAAGCCTCTTAAGAACATATACAAGCCCCCTGACAATCCTGACTTGAAACAGGCACAAAATGTCAACAGTGACCTTTCCAACCAATGCGCCAAGTCCCATAACCCCTCCCATTTGGGCTTGCCAAGAACTTCCGTAGCAACAATGCAAAAGACGAGGCAAAAGCTGCTCAAAAACAGGAATACGGACACTTGAAGGTGGTGAATATACAGGACTCATCGACGGACTAGAAACAATCATCGGAGTACCAGGACCTCCTCTTGACATAAGCATATCAGAATGTTTTGAGCGAGCAAGGAAAAGAAGTGTCTCTGCAAACACATTGAGCGCACTAAGACCAGCTTTTGCATGGAGCCTATTTTCATCTGCTAAAACATCCACTAATGCATCCAAAAAGATTAAAGGGTCCAACTCTTTCAGATCACAAGAAGTACCATTTCTTGGCCTGAAACCAACACTGACATTTGATGAATGCATAGGACCTCCAAGAGGAGGTGTCGAACTTGATGCATTGCCTGAGGAATGCTCTATGTGAAATACTATAGCAAAATGGCGGCACACATTAAGAACAAACTCATCTTGAGAGTCATGCAAATCAGGTTCTGCACTCGCAGCAACGATGGTCATTAAGAGAATCTTGAAAACAGACTTTTCAGCCATAAGTTGCATCTTTGTCTTCACTCCTAAGTCAGCCTGCAAGAATCAATGTTAATCATCAATATTGAGCCAACTAATACATATTAAGTAGTTCCCATTGTCCATAACTCATCAGAAAAATAGATTGCGAAGCTATGGCCAAGCATAAGAGCAAATAAAGAACTAATAGGTGAGGACAATAAACAAAACATAACATAATGATTGAAGTTGAGAAGATAATAATAAATATGACAGAAACTGAACAAATGAAAGAAAGTAATTCTGGCAATAAAATTTCCATTCAATAACAAAAGTGTTTCTCACTTAATGGAAGGGGTAACCAAGCAGCAAGTGCAGAACTTCACGCTTGAGCAAACATGTAAATGATGATTAATGGACAAGAAAGCTTAACAATAGAGACTCTTTCAGCAGTGCATGAAGCACTGGCTTATTAGCCTAGATACCAACCTTCATATCTGATGTGTCAGATCTTGTCCAAGATGGATCTACTGGAGATGCTAAATAAGTCGACAAATGCTTGGGTTTTAATCCATCATCGGAACTATTACCAGGCAAATTAAGCTGAGAGGATAAGCACACACACAAGAATTTTAGAGCTTGTTTCCGATAAAAGGCATCCACGCGGCCGTTCTTCTGCATTACAGCTGCTACAGCAAGATTTATGCAACGATCTAAAGGCACCAAAAATGGAGTGGAGGGCTCAAATGTAAGGATCAAGCGCAGCCCATGCTCAGGGTTTTCCTTGCACTCGAGTGCGAGAGGCTCTTTGAGGAAGCGTCTGTTACGACCACCTAACTTGCCAAGGAGTTGCAATGATTTCCCACCCCACGGGTAGGGTGCTGGCCTCAGGTGAGACCATAGTGCTAAAATAACCTCAGACATAATGTTCGCCATAGTTGGTTCCAGAAAGTCCGGGTTCAAGCTATCTATCCAAAACTCCAGTGTCCTTAACCCTAAACTCACTAGTTCATCACTCCCTTTGAGAGACAGAACTAGAGGCTTCATAAGACGGGGAAGATATGGTAACAATGAACTCAAGCGTGCAGGCAGGGTTAAACAAAGCTCCAGAAGAAGGTCCCTCATATCTTCCCCAGTAGGCCCCTCAAGCATAGCCAAAAGCATATTCAGGCAAGGTTGGAGTGTAGGAATCAAGTCCCGCAGTAGAAGTTCAAACTTACCTCCAGCAAGCGTTCTAAACATAGTACGAAGCAGCTGCAAAAAACCAAGTGGCTTTTCAACTTCAGAAGCATTTTTCATGCAAGCTTCCATGATAACAGGCACATGAGGCTGCAATATACGTTCACAGTCTGATGGAGCCTTGTTAATCGCGCCAAATATAAACCAAAAGAGATGCAAAACAAGTTTGGCCGCAGGTGAATCTGGATGCTTCAGAACATCAAGTTTGCTGCTTACAAGGAAATTAACCAACACATCAGCAAATGGCCGGAAGACCTTTGGAGCTTGCAAAAGAGTAGAAAAAATGTGAACTAGGTGAGTGTTGCTGATCATGCAGTCAAACATCTCAGGCATACACAATGAGAACATGTCCATAAGATCTCGAGGTTCCATGATAGCTAAAATCTGGGAAAATTGATGCACAATTTCCCTTTCATCGTCCTTCTCCTTAAACAAGATCAAGCAATGCACGCCACTCTTCAAAACTCCAGAGGCTTTCAATACCTAGGGGGTAAAATTATTTAGTTAAACAAGCGAACAGTATGTATCCGTAACCATCATGTAGGGGTTTATACCTCATCTTCTCTCATCCCTTTAAATGGTTGAGGCACTGAGGAATTGGATGATGGAGGACCAAGTGCTTGGGGAGGGGTCCCATGCGTGTTAGGTGAAACCTAAACCAGAAGGGCACATAACTCATCAGACAAATAGTTTAGAAATGATATAAAAATATATATATATATGTACAACTAGAGATTCAAGAAACCTGCGATCGTGGTATATGCGTATGGGTGATACTCCAAATTATAGTCTTCATTCCTGAAGATAGAAGCTCCGTTTAGTATTAAAGAAAAAAAAAATACATTCATCAAGGAAAAAGAAATTATATAACAAAAATAAGAGATTAAGACACAGTTAAAATTTCCAGTAAGTTACCATCTATGACTTAAATAATTTTGGAAAGGAAAAAGAACATAAGAGAGACAAGTACCCATAACCAAGGTTTTAATGAGATTTTTACAATCGCTGACTTCCTTCGAATGTTCCACAGGACCCTGCAAATTGAGGACTGCCTGCAACCACATTATGCGTCAACAGGATGGTGGAAATTAGAAAAGCAACCACCTCATCCCATAAAAAAATAAAGCACTTAACATTTTAGAAATTTAGAGGGAAAAAAAAAACATTGGGTCTTGAACTGTAACACAACGATAAACCAAAACCATTGAAGTTGAACCTCAAACCAAAGAGTGTTTGCAAAGAAACATCCATGTATTCAACAACTGGTCTATGATCCTACAGAAAGAAAAGAAATCATCCACTTCATTGTGATAAAACATGGATGCCAAAAATTGGATTCTTGAAATGTTCTGGAGGGCAAGTACAATTAGAAGTAGTTCACAACTAACTAGTAGTAGTTCACAGATTAACAGACCACTAACTAGTAGTAGTTCACAACTACTTGTAAAAGCAGAAAATTAATCCGATTCTTGAAATGTTCTGGAGGGCAAGTACAATTAGGGCAGTGAAGATGTATATTCAAATGATAACCTCGCAACTGAAGAAACAAGGCATCTTATTTGGAAAACTCGAACATAAACATTAAGATAGTGAAATAACCTGGACAGGGAGTTCGAGCTTTGACCTCAACGTGGACCTATCTTTTCCTTCCTCCCCTTCTTCCAATAGCTATCCCCAAGAGAACAAATCAAACAACCAAAATCAAACAAATCAGAATTTCAGTTATCATTCCAAGCATGGAAAAGGGAACATGAACAGCATATAGTATTCTTATCTCCCAACCCCAAACCACCACGATTTAATGAATACATCCTATAAGATATGTCAATGAACCTACATATAAATGCATACATTGAACCTACTAACAATAAGTGTTCTAAATGGCGCTCGGCGCTAGTCGGGCGGCGACCTGCCGCCAAGGTGCCGCTGAGAGATTCGGCGATTTTTTCCAAAATATATATTTTTAAATATTTTTAAGGCAATCAAGCTCCGCCAAATCTCCATGTCCGCCAAACAAGCCGCCGAGGGTGAAATCATGGCACCGAGCTACCGCAGAGGCGCCTAGGCCGCCATTTAGAACACTGTTAACAATTAGATGCAAAGAACTAAAAAATGTGTTTAATCAGTTCCGTCCTACATCATTGGAAGTACCAAGACTTTTTGCAATAGCCATAAAGCTCCGATATATTATGATCAACCAAGAATGCTCAAAAAACTTCCTAACCGAGAGAGAGAGAGAGAGAGAGAGAGAGAGAGAGAGAGAGCTAGCAACTTTTTGTATCCTACGATAATTCTACCTGCATGCAGGTGGGAGAAGTCAATTACTGCAACAAACATGTGTTTCTTACTATCAGCAAGACACAAATTATCCTGACTACAAATTGTAAATTAAAAGGCAGAGATCAATTTCAAGATTTTCTGTGCTAGTGCTACATCTTGCGTATCAAACTCAAACAACCCAGAAATGATTAACTCAGGACCATTTCGCATTTTAGAAACCAACCAATTCCCAAACTTTGATGCTTCTTTACTCCAAACTCATCCTCCGCTTTTTGAGATCCACATCACAAAACATTTCAATAGCCTTTGAACTACAACTGCAAACGTGGACATGATTGGATTTCAGTTGTTCTTTTTAGCAAGTTACACATCTAAGCTGAATAACATTGGCACATCACAGCAATAAATTACCTTATAATGCTCCCTTATCATATGTACATTTGTTTCTTTTCTTACCAAACTGTGTAATGAGTTTATAAAAGACGGTATGCACAAGATTTTCAAAAATGGTTCTGCAAAACCAGGTAGTAACCCAAGTTATCCATGAAAATTGACATTCAATCTAGACCAGAACCCTACATTAAGAAGCTCCACAGCAAAAGTCCCATCATCTCTTATTGCCTTATAAAAAAAACACAACTCGCAATTCGATTAAGCATTTACGAAATCTAAAAATGAATCCACTGAAATTCAGAAAGGCAGTAACATCTGAATTTGAGCACCTGAGGAATTGTGTGCTTGAAAGTGTTAAATTTCCCGACAAAAGCATCCAAAATCCGCCCCTGCAATGAAACCATAAAGTAATTACCAGGAAGACAAATGAAAACTGTCCAATAATTACGCCACTTTTAACCAGACTCTTAGGTTATGGCAAAAGATGAAGTAGAGGTATGAAAGTCGAACCAGTAAAACCCGTGCTTCATCCATAGACGACTTGTCGATACCTTTCTCAAAAATTGGTTCCACCTAAAAGGACAAGAAAAATATAGATTATTTCTAATCACACAAGTCGTATATGTACTAAAATAAACACCTCAATTAAAAGGTAACATATTTACTATGATCAAGTTTGACCACTCACCAGGTTCAACATCAAGCGAGCACAAGTAGTATGAATTCCGAGTGACAATGAAGCATCATGCATGTTACTCGAGAATAAGTAAATAATCCGCGATAACTGCATGACAACAATACAAAGGTATCGAGTATTAGGACTCCACACTGAGCCATATCACACTTCACTAGCCCATAAGCATAAATATTTCCCATAAGGCACGTAAAAAGATTATCACAACAAGGGAATGCCGCCCAAAATCCCATGCACGCATCAAAAAGCTCAACAAAATCTGAGAATTGACTGAGAGGAGAATCTCCTCCCTCACTTCCAAACTAAACAACAAACTAACAATAGAACTCTTAAGCATATACAACGAGCTCTCAGTGCTGCAGATATCATAAATTCCAAATGCACGACATCAAGCCAACCATCATTATACTTTTTCCCCTTTTCTGTTCAACAACAATGATAAAAGACCATCATCCAAATATTTTTCTGCTTTTTTCCCCCAACTTAGCATCTTGCCAGCAATGAAGGAGCTCCATCACGCCTTCCTGAAACACCACACTCAAGTCACTCGGAAATCAGAATCAGAGACACCTAGAAGCCACTAATCAAATGCATATAAGGATGAACTGATTCCCCTTCCCCGGTGTGCTATCCCTATTGGCCCCGTAAGGGCCCAACGTTGGGGCATAAACGCCCTCTTGGTACTGATAGAAGCACCGTCTTTGCCTTCCCTCGCCAGGATCATAAATTAATATACCAATTAGTAGCGATTGAATTCTTCTTGATCACTTCGGGACACCCTAGCCTCGACTCATGTACCGAGGGTTCCCCCATGATTGCACGCTTTCCCCCTCTACCACTTTCCATGCGTTATTGTCTCGCTTAGCTCATGTGATTTATGGCTTTCATCTCCACCTTGAGATCTTTCTAAAGCACTAAAATCTCTCGTGAGCACATTTATTGTAGACTTCCACCTCCTTATCCAACTCCTACAGTATGGTTCTTACTCTGAGCCATAGTTGTCAAAGGCGCGCCTAGGTGCAAGGCAGGGCGAGGCGCACCCCCAGCGCCTTGTGTCATGCAGGCAAGGCGACTTGAACAAGGCACAGTCAAGGCGCAAAAAAGCAACAAGGCGACAGGGCGCAAAAAAGCGCGCTTCTCTCTCTTCATACATATATGGAAACTACATAATACATATAGTCGTGTACATAACTCAACTTGTATGTTTAATTATTTCCAAACATAATTAATTTCATTTCAGAAATAATTTAATTGAAATATTAGCATATGGTATTTTTCCTATGTTTTTCGCATAGGTGCGCTTTGCTTCAAAAAGGTGTGCACCTCACCTTGCGCCTCTCGCCTCAGGCCCCAACAAGACTTTGCGCCTCAGTGCGCCTTTCACCCTTGACAACTATGCTCTAAGCCACGAACAACAAAAAACAGCAACCTTGAGCAGGGTGTGTGTCCTCTAGATAGCCTTCTAAGGATAAAAAGCGCCATCACTCCCTCAATGAAAAGACTTAACCTAGGAAGACCTTGAGGACATCTGATGAATCCTCCCAAGCCCCAATTTCGCAAACCATAACAATCCATGAGGATCATCGGCTCATCCACTTCCCAAGCCTCCAGTAAAAGCAAAATGTCTCCGATAAAAGCAATCCTCAACTTATCCCCTCCAAACCCACACATGAGACCAGAAATTCACCCGCATGCTGTCTCTTACCAGAAGATTGGAAAAGCCTCCACACACAGCCACGCCCTCCCATTCTTTGATACAACCTTCCCCCTCAACAGGAATACACATTGATTCCTAGTACACTTCAGTGGTATTTGAACTCATCACCACTCCTAAAAAACCTCATTGGATCTCCTTTTAACTTCTTTGTAGCCGAATCCTGGACAAAAAAAAGAGACAAAATATATGTAGACAAGCTCGACACCATGCTCTTTATAACCCAAACAGCTCATGCCAATGCATTTGGCAACCCGTTGTGACGTCCAAATTGTTGTAAAGCTCCGAAATTCTCTCCTTTGTCCCAAATTGGATGACTGGTCTAGGTCAAACCCAACCCGGACCGACCCGTGCTCACCCCTACATGCATCTAGGCCACATCTAAAGAAAGCAAACTTGAAGTTCAGAAGAAGAGAACTAGATAAACTATAACAATCTGGTAAGGGGTGACAGCGCAAGTAAATAATAAAAGAAGAGGAAATAATTAACCTGGTTAACACCCACAGGGAAAGGGGGCATCGAAAAAAAAAATCTGATTTGCACAACATGCAAACAGTAAGTTGAACAGGCAACAACATATCAGATCCAACTGGAAAAGTTAACGATAGAAACGAAATAAAGTATTAAACCACCCAAACTGATCAAATAAATACAAAGAGAAACACCAGCATGTAAATTGCATCCAATACTTTCTCAAACAAACCACACATTCTTAACCTAATTGCCTAAAGTTCACAAAATGAAAACATGCTTGCCCAAGAGGAGAAGTCTATATACAGTATTAGATGACATCAGATCTGAGGACAGGAACTACCTGTGACAAGGAGAGATCACTCCTCACATGATGAACAAGCTCTGCCAGTAGACTGTAAGCCAACGGCCTCAACGTCTCAAAACATGCCCGGCCAGTTCCCACAAGAACCCTAATAAAGGTTGAATAACACATCAAATAGAATTACAGAGGAAACGCGTATAACAATCATACAGCATTATAAGGGTGGCGATACTGCCACGATAGGATTTGCTACTGCCACGACAATGAGTTGTAAGTGACATATTTACCCTTCAGAAAAGCCTATCATTCTTAACTTACATACACATGACATGTTACTCACTTTGCTCATTATTCCTCCATTTTCTCTCTCTCTCTCTCTCTACCCACTTTCCCTTCCCTTCTCTGTCTACGAAATAACAGTAGCAGAGTTACATTTTTCTTCTCTCTACTTTCCAATCTCTTTTTCGAAGGCAATCACCAATGGCAAGGTCTTGCTAGTTCCATAATGATCCAAAATTCCCCTTGAAAAATAGGTTTGTCAATCCGCCCGTACAAACTATAGACCTGAATACCCGGAAGGAAGAACCTCAAATTTTGAATCTTCGGAGTCTGAAATCAATGAATTGAATACCCAGAAAGAACAAACATTAGATTCCCCATCTGACTGATCTGGGCATGTCTAGCTAGATTATTGAACATATATCTTGGAAAGCCGTGGATCAAAGCTGGGATTTTGTGGGTGAGGTTGGGATTTGGTCGGTTCAATTTGTTAGTTAATGGTGGACCGTTGGTGGTTGATTTGTGGCTATGAAATCGTCCGGTTGGTAACGCCGGCGATAGTCAATGACGATTAGTCGCCGGTCGTGGCAGTGTAGGTAACATGTGGAGAAAGGAGTAGGGGTAGCCACACGTGTAGTCATTCAGTCATACATGGATCCGATGAGTTTTCCCCAAGGGTATGTATGTCACTTAAGAAACATCATCGTGGCATTATAATTACCCACATTATACTGAAGTCAACACGCAAAATTGTAAGAAGTTAAAGATACAACGGTATGAATTGTTTCTTAAAATAAATATGAGTTCCAAAGAATGCATCAACTGCAAGGATACCCGCGAAAAGCCCATTTTCTTACAGTTCGTTAAATAGTTCTCATATTTCAAAACAAGATAATGTACGAGACCAGATGGTGAAAATCATCAACAATTTTGTTTCCTTGTGCCTTTATCCCATCTATTGTCCAGATAAAAAGCAAATAAAAAACGTGCAGGGCCACAATCCAAGACAAAACACGAGCAGAGTATACAGTACCATATCTCAATCAATAACTCCAATATACGCCTCATTAGTTGGCCTTGGGGTTCAAAGAACCCAAGACCATAACACACAAGACCTCTATAAAATTATTCATACAACCAAAGTACACCAGTACAGAGTACGCAACCAATAGCAATCCCTGAAGTAAGGAACTAGGCATCAAAAGCTTCAGCAAAAATCTTGAACTCTCAACCCTCAAACCTCAAATAGAACAAAAGAGAGCCAGAACTATGCCCCAAACCAATTTTAGTGTCTCCAGAAGGAAGTCCAAATTATTCTTCGCTAACAATCAGAACACGAAAAGTTACCACAGGGTCCAAACGGAGAGAAAAACACAGCTACCTCGACAAGCTAGTAATATTGCAAAGCACATAGAATCCATCTCAAACCTTGACAAATAAACCATAGAAATCTACACGGAAAAATAAAGAACCTCAATTGGTTCTCATGATGAATCAAAAAGACATCAGAAAAATGGCATTTTCTTAATGATGTGAAAACAAGGACACAGACAAGAACGATCCCTCATCGTGAGAATATTGCAGATAAATAAGAAGGCATCCCCGTACTCGTAAAAATTTGAGGGATATAGAGAACAAACCAGAATTACTAATTTGAAAAACATAACAATCATTCAATAATATTAACAGGACATGAAGTTTAGTGTTTTCAATTACCATGAGTATTTCAGAAACTTTATGGAACAAAGTGATGATGTAGTAATGCATGTTACCAACAATACCTCTCTTCTAACAGTGTGTCAATCAAAGGAAACAACCCCCTCTTAAAATCTGTCCCAAGAACATGCTTCAAGGCTACCAGCAGTTCCTGCATCCAACATCTACAGATTTAGAGACAAACAAGCAAGGCACAAAAGAGGAGAAAGGAACGGGGTCAATGGCAAACCTAAGGAATAAATTCACCTTTCGAATGGAAACCGAGTCCGAACAGGTAACAAGTAGGTTAACAATGCTTTTACAAATGCTTTCTTCATGCGGCCTGATATAATCAGCAAAACTCTTCAAGAGGTAAGTTAGGAAAGAAACTGTCTGCAGTTACACAAGAAGGATTTCACAAATTAGTATCAGGTAAAAAACTAATCCCTCACGAAATATTATACAACACAGCACATACAATTGACGATAGAGATATTCACATTTAGGGCAAAATACGTTACATTCGATACTTTGGTTGACTCCATGCAAAGGCAATTATTGAATAGCAATTATAGGTTATTTGGGAAGTCTTGTGCGATGGCAACATAGTTCAAGGGAAAGTTCTACTGTACAGCTATACGGCCTGCCATATTATACGGCACAGAGTGTGGGGCTACTAAGAAGCATCATAAGAGAAAAATGAGTTCAGTTGAAATGAGAATCTTGAGATTGATGTGTGGTAAGACTTTGCGAGATAGAATTAGAAACGAGAACATTAGTAGAATGGTAGGGGTAGCACCAATAAAAGACTAAGATGAGCAGAAATAGATCAAGGTGGTTTGGACAATTTCTATCGTACATCAACCACCTATGCGGTAGTTCAAAGAGTGATATGGTAACGGTTGAGGGTAACACTAAGAGATGGGTACACCAAAATTGACTTTAGATGTGGTAGTTCAACACGACACCCTCGACAGAGCTCAATGAAAAAAATAGATTTATGCGGCCGAGCCCAATTGACTGCGGCTTAAAATGCTTTGTTTGGTTTACAACTTTACATCAAACGACCTTAGTTTGAGGAAATACACTGACCGGACTGCCAGATTTATCACCTATCACAAAACATGAATTTACCTAACTGCCATCAGCCTTGCAAAAATCTCTACTTAAATACAACATCCTATTGCCTCATAACACACTTGGGTGAGGTAGCACCTAAGGCAAGCCTGCAACTTGATGCCGATAGGAATAGGATTTCATCGCTGGGCTGGATTAGAGCATCGTGATACTGGTCGGTTGAGTGAAGGGGGAGGGGAGTTAAAATATAAAATATGGCTTCCATTGAGGGGATAAACGGAAACCCCTAAGCATAATTGAAGTAAATTATAAGGGGTTTAAAAACATATGAATCAAGCATACTTTTGAGTATGCAGAAATGACAAGTTACGAGCAATTCCGATAACAACATTTTGCTAGCCAAGGAGCAAGGATCCAACAAGAAGATAAAAAGGTGGCAATATATTATTGAATTATAGAACGAAAATAGCAAGATGTGGTGATAAATATATGAGAAGATTCCTTCCGTTAAGTTTATATCTGCCACAAGACAACCTGAGTCCAAAAAAAAAAACTTATTGGTTCTAAAGCATGTTTAGTTAGTTGATGATGGTTAATATTCGTGAACTATGGTCTGTCTTTAAGGTAATTGGTTATGTTGGAAAGTGTTTTCAGGCACAGGTAACACACCATAACAGGAGTAGAAGATCCCGATTTGGCACTCACATAGCCTTGTTAGATAATGGAGAATAAGAAGATAAAACAACTTCTTAGTGTCTTCTAAATAGTAGTAGCAGCAATAAAATGAAGACCATCACTGACCTTAACTTGTGCACCCTTTAGCTCAGTGAAGTGACTTTTCAAATGAGGTGGGACCTTTTCAGGACCCGGAACAGATATAGCCACAACCATCAATGGCAACAACTGAGGAATGTTGGTTTGCACAAGCCTGCTATACAACTGAAACAGAAACATAACCACCAAAGGCGTCTCTGTGACAATCTTAAAAGACCGCGTACTGGGATTAAGTTGCCCGGCCCCAATATAAGCAGTAGGTGGGCCCACTTGGTCTGACATGTCCATCAGTTTAGCATCTTCTCCCCCAAATGAACCAAATGCGGAAGAATTCGAGGACACAGAGGCGGCTGCTGCTGCTGCTGCTGCAGCCACGTCCCCATTCTCAAAGAAATGGCTGACTGTCAATCTAAAATTCTGGTAAATTTTACACACGAAATCGAGGAAAGGCTGGACATCATTTTCCAGACTCGGCCTGAAGTTCCTAAGGAGGTCGAATATGATTCGGATACAAATCAAGCCGTTCTCTTCGTTATCAGAGGTGAGTACATGCATTGCTACCTTCAAGAGGTCCTGAACGAAGGGGCGAAGCACTTCACTGTGAGGAAGGCGGTTGAGGATCTCCACCACTATGTTCCGGAGCTTGTGCTCGGGGTTATCTACCAATTGCGGCTTCGTGATTTGATATAGAATCGCAGAGAAGGCCCTGAAGTAGCATTTTAGGAAATTCAAGTAGTCCGCTGTGTGTGTAATCTCCAAACTGTCCCGTACCTCCATCGCCATTTGAAGCCTCGTCTGAATTGCTGTTTCCAAACATCAAAAGAAAGAGGGAAAAAAAACAGACCTCAAGTTCATTCCCATATACATACATATTGAGTATATAGACAAACAGTCAGTTGAATTGCTGTTTCAAAATACAACAACTGCTGGTTGAAAATTGCTGTTCCAAAACTTTAAAGGAAAAAGCTAACCACACCCTTACGATGGTGGATAATATGTAAAATGTGCATCAATACCTAAGAAAAGTGCATCGATAGTCGTATAAGTAATAATACTCGCGAAATGTGTATTGAAAAACTAAATTGTTTGGCGCTAGGTCCTTATTATTATTATTATTATTATTATTATTATTATTATTGAAGGCCTAATGGGCGATTGGAGGAAATAGTAAGGAGAGTATTAAGCCTCTGACTGCAAGTCTATCGTGTTAGCCAAGAAAGAGCATAAAGAGAGTGGCTACCATTGGGTGGTTAGTAAGAGTGTAAGACGGAAGATAAACAAAAACAGACCACGAGTTCATTCACGAATACATACATAAAAATCTCGATACACAGCTAGTTGAATTGCTGTCTCAAATTACGAAACACATTCTACAATTCATAGAAAAATAGAAAAATATACATGTATATATGTGTGTGTGTATATATATATATATATAGAGAGAGAGAGAGAGAGGAGGAGGACGGAAGAGAGATACAGAGGTCGGGTTCGATGAGATGGCGAGAGTGCTGCTCGAAATTCTGAACTGGACTCATGGCGTGAAGAAGTCGGAGAAACCCTAGCTTCGATTGTAGTAAGTAGGAGTATTTGGCTTCTAGGGTTTATGAAAAGTAAGGGCTTTTTACAATTCTAAAAAGACTGTACAGGGAAGGTTTCCTCGGAGTTGAACGCATTTAGTCCCAAATTGAAGAACCAGAACGAGAAGTGATTTCGTGATCGGCCATGTACTACTGGATGTCTCCGATGAAGAAGGCTTCATTATATATGGCGAGGAGAAGTTGCTTTGCTCTGTTTGGGTGCGCACATCGAGCCTGTTCCAGAGCACCTTTCTTAAAATCGTAATAAATATTTATTTCACATTTTCAAATTTAAAAATAGTGCAAATAAAAAATAATTTTTTTACACCATATTAAATATCTTAATGAGATCTTTCAAACAAGATACATATTGAATATTTTAAAATTTCAATAAACTTTATTTTTGAGCTTGAAATTGTCTTCTTAAAAAATAAGTAGTACTTATTTTCCATTCCATTGTGGAACGGGGTCTTAAACCCGTTTCACTTTCTTTTTAAAATTTTCTTTTTAAAAAAAATATAATTTTAAACTCATATATTTTGAAAATAAATTTTTAATTTTTTTACATTGTTTAATAGATCTCATTACAATATCTATATAGGTAAGAAAATTATTTGCGTAAACATATATAATTTTTGAGTTTGAAATACCTTCATTTTTCTAAACTTTATTTTACTGTAGAAATGAAACGGCACCTTAATCGAGAAATGACAAGAGGATGACCAATCTTATATTTTTTTGTGATTATTTTAGTCGACAATTTTATTTTATTTTAACAACTGAAAAAAATAAAAAAAACTTGACATTTATTCAGGATTTTAATTACCCTTGAAGAGTTTTTAATTTATGTAGGGGGATTACTTTTTTTTATAGGCAAAAGATTTATTGAGAAACTTGACAAAAAGTACATAAATTCAAGAGAGTACATCGAGCCAAAAGAGGAGAATTCAACCAAATGTTAAATGCAAAAACAAAAACACACAAACATAATTGAAACCTAACAACAATAAAGCTCAATCACCTCTAAATCTCATTTTAACATTTTCTTTCAATCAAATAGACTTAGAACAGTCAAGGGTTGAGAGATCCTCGTTTGTAGGTGGCATGAAATCAGCACCCAAAACACCGTCTTTCAACAATACACACTCAATACGCACTTACCCTTGGACAACACGACTATGTGATATTTGAAACCTTCAAATGACATTATCCCTACTTACCTAACAGATCTCACGTTGAGTGGTAGACTTTACTTGAACAAACACATAGCATCTCTCGAATCCATTAAAAAAACTTGTTTCCAAAGCTTAAGCGGAATTGAAAAAAATTAAATAAAATCATGTTAACAGAGGACATTTGCAACCGCTGGTGCAGGTATTAATGAGGTTGAAGTAGCACAAATACATCTAGTAGTTGTCGTAAGCTCTCGGCGGGACGCAGTTGCACTTGTTGCAGCAACTCCCGCACGCCCTCTTGCACGGTCTTGGCCTCTTTGTCGCTACACACCTGTCGTTACAAGCCCTTCCACAATTTGATTCAATAAAACCACCAATCCTAATTGTCTACTTTCTACTCCACTAATTAGGCCTAATTGTTATTGGATTTTATTAACATATGCCCCATAGGCATATGATAGTGTATACATATTCTCTTTCATTTATTGTTTGTTTGTATGAGAAATCTAAGTTTGAAATACTAGCCATAAATCCTTCATTTAATTATTTTTGAAAGAATCATTTTTTTCTATTTTGAACAGAAATACCCAAATATACTGACTCGACATTTATTGACTCAAATATACCGACTGAAATTTATTGAAATCTCTCAAATCTTATTGACATCAAAGGCAGCTCTCCGCATACTTCTTAAGCTCTCCGCATACTTCTTCTTAAGCTTCTCTGCATACTTCTTAAGCTTCACTTTGTCTTCATCCTCAAGTCCCCACACACACTGCGGAAAACCCCATTTATTACAAGCCATTGCACTTCATCCTTTGTTGAAACAAAAAGGATAGTGCAGCTGTCAAAATGTTCCTGTTTATCTTTTAGAATAGCCTCGGCTTTCTCCATCTGATCCAGGAGGTCTCCATCGATTTTCGCCAGACACTTGTTTGCATGCATGATGGCGAGTACAGAGGCATGCAGTCCATTGACAATGTCAAGCAGCAAGTCGTCGGAAATAGACTTCTTCTTCAGCCTCAACAGTTGGCTCGTTATATCTCTATCCGCACTTTCCTTTCTTTGCCATGTGAGACATTAGGGAGGGTTTCCTAAGCCCAAGGTTCTCAACCAACTGAGATGATCTGCCTAAGAGCGATATTAGATCTAGAAGAATTCGACATTGGAATGGTGAAGTTAGAAAGAGAATGAGAGATGTATAGTGGAGGACTATATATATATGGGAGATAATTTAGAATCAATTTTGAATTTTTGGTTTTGGTGAAGTTTGGGCGGGAGGAAGGGAGCCAATCTCACCTCGACTCAATCTGTTTTGAATTGAAACTAATAATAGAAACACAATTTTTTCTCCGCTTCTCAATTGGATGAAGCAAAACGCGCAGAATTGCTAATATGGCATACTCAAATCTATTTTGAATTGAAACTAACAAAAGAACTCTTTCTCCAATTTCCCATTGGATGAAAAGTAAAAAAACAGATTGCTGAGATGGCTTTTAGGTGGTTAGGGAGAGAAGGTAAAAAACAGATAAAAAAAAGAAGGGGTAAAACTGTACAAGAGAAGGGAATCTAACTCCTTAACACCCCTTGGAACAGACGCGTGCAGATCTCATGATTTGAGAGGTCACTCTGCTTGAACCTGCTTAGATGCAACTCAATCTCGACTCCATCCATGGCCTTCAGGTCCTCAAGATGAGCCTTCTGGTCCTCAAGATTAGCCTTCTCTACATCCAACATCCAATAGGTGTACCCTGCCCCTTAGGGTGTCGAACACCTGGGAGAATTGCATCATCTTCCTTAGAACCAGATTTGATCCCGAACTGTTAGCCATGGATTGAGAGAGAAGTGAGAGATGCAGATTAGGCTGAGAGAAAGGAAATAGACTAGGTTGAGAGATGTTTATATGGGGAAAATAGGGAATTTAAATTTTTTGGATGGCTTTGGGTGGGAGAAAGAGAAGTCAATTTTGGCACAGAAGAAACACAAATCTCTCTCATTGGATGAGAGTAGAACCTCAGGATTGATGAGCTGGCCGAAACTTTGGAAGATAGAAATCAGGTTGTTCAATCGTGCCCCTCGTGAAATAATGGAATTGTATCTAGCAGCTTGTTGGGAGCCATGGAACTTGAGCCAACTAAGGGCTGTAAGTCGGGATCCATCTGAGATCTGTCTAAGATGGATCCTTGATGGGTACCAACTAAGAGGTTGTAAGCTGTAATTCGTTCTATGGGTATTCTTGATAAACAAAAGGAGAGGGGAATAAGAGATATAGAAAGGAAGGAAGGGGGTAAGAGAGAGAGAGAGAGAAGGGTTAGGTGTTGGTGAAAAGAGAGGGGATTGGAAAAAGAGACGAGGCCATTTATATAGTACATACATTCTGGATTGTGTTAGATCCATCAAGAAACCCCACACAAATAATCAGTGTTTTTTAATTTGTTTAAAAAATATTTTTAAAGGCCCTCGTAATAAATCAACTTAGTTGGATATCAGTAAAAGCCTGACCGACTCGTTAAATTTTTATTCTCTAAATTCATAGATTCCTTAAAAGAATTTAAATAATTAAATGACTTTGATTATGTGTGGTATTCAAAGGTGAGTCTAACATAATCTAGTGTAAGCATGTCGAATGATTGGGGTGTAATTGAAATGCATCACCAAAACTCAAAAGACTAAAAATTATTTTCCAAACTTGGGTGGAGAATTTGCACTTACAAGAAACCTTGGGGGTTTCAGTATATTTACCTAATTTTCAACACACAATATTGGGGCTGCACATACATAAGGTTTGAGTTTGGGTCGGACTTGTTCTACATAAAATGAGATTTATGCATACTCATGCTCAACCAGTAATAATTGGACTTCATTTAATATTCAAGAGTTGGGGTCATAGCCCCTTTTAATGGTGTCAATATTGGACCATCAAGATATAAATGTATAACAGAATCAGTAGTGAATGAAATTATTTTGGCTGATAAAAAAATAGAAACAGTAGTGCTTTTGCAATGGGTCAGCCGACCTCACTGTTTACATGCTACCATGTCAGCGTCGCCTCTAAGTGTATATTTGGGACTTACGTGTATGCCTATACATACTGTAACGACCTTGAATTTTGGTGAATAAAAAATTCGTTAAATATTTGAATTTTATTTAAATTACTTATTTTCTCTTGAGTGTTATATGATTTCTTGTTAAATATTCGTCGTAGTTAGATTTTGGTCCTTGGATAAACTCTTGACTAGAAAAACCTACGTGACCAATTTAGTTAGTTTCCAATCAACTACTTGGAGGAACCGAGCGACCAACTTACCTAGTTACTAGATGAACCTTTTGGAGCTTTTGAACCTTTTGCTTTTACCCATTGGTCCATAATGGTTAGGGTAATCTTTGTCCATTGGACAATAGGCCTCCTATTTAAATATTTTGGTAAAGTACAAGATATAGTATTTTAATGGTTTATAAAAATATGTGCTAGTACTTATATGCATTGTTTATTGGGGATTCCCCCACCCCTCCATTATCCATTGGTTAATAACCACAAGGGTAATTTTTGTCCATTGGATAATAAACTTTTTATTATAAAAGTACATGTAGTCTTTTAAAATCTTATTTTAAAATAAATGGTACTTGTACTCTTTTGTCCAATGGTTATTAACCGCAAGGGAAATTATTACCCATTGGGTAATAACCGTTAGGGAAGTTAGTGACCCTTGGATAATAGAGTCTTTTGACCAAATAAAGTACCGATGTGACTAGGGAACCTTCCAATAAAGTTGATTTGACTTGTACTTTATTATTATTTTAATAGGGAGAATCCTAGTCTTTTTATTTAATTAGGGTACTTGGTACCACACCTATATTTAATATAAGGCTTTTGTCACATGCTTAAAAGTACTCCTTGATTATTTTACTATAAAAGTTCCCTAGTTATTATTGTCCATTGGATAATAAAAGTTAGGGTATTTATTATCCATTGGGTAAAAGAGTTATTCTTTTAACTAGTCTTTTTCTTAAAAACCCATGTGATGAAGTAACCATATTTTAATTTGAAAGTACTTATTAGCCTTAGTAGCCTTTAAGGCCTAAGATTCAAAAGTACCAAAAGTACATTTTGTTTATTATAATCTTGTACTTTCTTATTCTTTCTTACTTATGTGTGTGTGTGTAGTACTAGGAGAGAGAGAGAGAGAGGGAGAGAGAGAGAGACCCGAGAGAGAGAGAGAGAGAGAGAGAGAGAGAGAGAGAGGAAGGAGAGAGGAAGATGGGATTGTACTTTGCTTGACCTTCCATGATCTTTCTTCATCTTTCAAATCCATGGGAGAATCTTTTCCCTAACCAAACATAACTCTCCATTGTACATCTTTCAATTGTTTAGTACCCAAATCTTGTACCATTGTCTCCTTGTTACCAACAAATCTTCCCTAATCCCATCCTTGGTACAAATCCTAGCCATGCAAGCCTAATACCCTAGCCCATCAAGCTTTCAATCAAAGTTTGACAAGTGAAAGATTGAGTTATGGAGCAAATCCATGGGAGATTTAGAGAGAGAGAGGGCCGGCCATAGAGAGAGGGGGAGAGCCAAGATTTTTCCTATAAATAGGACTCCATTCCAAGCTTTGAACTCACACCTTCACCTAGCAACTTCTCTCTCTAGAAAAATTGTGTTCTTTCTTTGTTCTTTCTTTTGTTCTTCATGTTCTTGAGTAGTTCTTGAGTTCTTCAAGAAACTCAACCTAGGCCGCCACTCGACCACCCTCTCGATCCAAAAGTAGTAGTAGTAATAGTCAAGTAGAAGTTTCGAGAGAAACCTTTCTCTTTCGAAGCTACCGGAGACCACCGTAGGAAGTTACTCCGTCCGACCACCGACGTACTTTCCGTAGCCGACTAACCTTCCGTAGCCAACTACCGCCAAGAAGTAAGGTAGAGTCCCTCGTCCACTAACTCAACGTATAACGTAGAATACCTCTACTCACTTCCCTAAGTATAAAGTAGGTTATCTTTATTTACGTACTTATCGTTTGTTTAGAAGTATTCGTATTTGATCTTTAAGATAGTTATGAGTATGCGTATATGAGTTGCTTGTATTACTTGTGGTATGTGATAAAGCATAAGTGATTTCACTCCAAAGACGTCCGTACATGTGGCGTTGTGCTTTGAATAAAGCATAAGTGATACACTCCAAAGGCGTCCGTATATGTGGCGTTATGCTATAAGTAGTGATTGAGCGTGTTAAAGTAATATAGAATTGGATGATCTTGTTAGAAAGATTCATATCCTACCGCGGAGTCTTTGAATGTAAACGAGACACGAGAACCGAGAAAGTAGAAACATGACACCTAGGGTGTGATTAATGAAAAGAAATGTTTTCCGAGGAAGAAAATATTTTGAAACTACATAATGACCGGTTTTGGGTAGCATTATGTGAGTTGTGTGCGTGTGTGAAAGAAACATTTAAAAAGGTTTAAATATTTTAGAAACCGCAATGTGGCCGGACATGGTAGCCCATTGTGTGGTGTGTGTTTTGTGTGTGTTCCAATGGGATCCGGGAAAAACGGAACCATTGTGAGGTTGTGTGCCAATGGAAACCCGGCGCGGCGGAACCATTGTGAGGATACTTGGGAACCCGGCGCGGCGGAACCAAGGTTGGGTGTGTAGCTTGGTTATCCGCGGTACGGAGCCAATGCAAATATTTTTGTGTGCCAATGGGAACCCGGCGCGGCGGAACCAAGGTTGGGTGTGTAGCTTGGTTATCCGCGGTACGGAGCCAATGCAAATATTTTTGTGTGCCAATGGGAACCCGGCGCGGCGGAACCATTGTGAGGATACTTGAGAACCCGGCGCGGCGGAACCAAGGTTGGGTGTGTAGCTTGGTTATCCGCGGTACGGAGCCAATGCAAATATTTTTGTGTGCCAATGGGAACCCGGCGCGGCGGAACCATTGTGAGGATACTTGGGAACCCGGCGCGGCGGAACCAAGGTTGGGTGTGTATGCTTGGTTATCCGCGGTACGGAGCCAATGCAAATGATTTTAAAAAGGTTGGGTGTGTAGCTTGGTTATCCGCGGTACGGAGCCAATGCAAATGTTTTGTGTTAAACAAATGTCTTTTGAAAGATTGTTTTATAAATGAAAATGTTGACACGGTCTACGACGAGTCGCGTAGGAGAAATACAAAACTTTTGGACACCAACGTTAGTTGATTAACGAATTGGGATGTGTCATTGTTAGCTGCGTATATATGTATCATGTGGAAATCGATGTGTTATTTCCTGTTGTTTGTAAGTATGGGTTAGCGGGTATGGGATTACTCTGCTGAGCTTTGTAGCTTACGGTGTTGCCTTTTTGGTGACCCTGACATATTATATCAGTGGTGACGCTGGTATAATGTGTCAGATTTTGTAGATAATCAGGGTTAGCAGATCACCGTGGAGGCTTTGGAGCTGAGGAGCTGGCAAGAATGGAGGAGCTGAAGAGCTGTAGTTAGCAACCCTAGAATCCCCCTCCGTTTATGTAAATATTGAACTCTTGAGAGAGTTTTGTTGTAATAACGAGCCAGACTCCATTTCATTTTATGAATAAAATGTCCTTTTAACGTACCCAAAATTCAGGGCGTTACAGATTTTATCAATAAATTGTCTTCTTAACGTACTCAAAATTCGGGGCGTTACACATACATAAATGTATGAATGAATTTTTGTCTAGGAATTTTTATGCTTTATTTAGAACTTGAGGAAAGTAAGAGAAATGAAGAGAAAATAAACAAAAACTCCCTCCCATTGGCACGGAGAGAGAGAAAAGAAAATAGAAAAATCTAGAAGCAAGAATAGCACAATTTTCTCTCATTTTTGTTTCAGAAATGCTACACACACATACAATCTGTGCATAGATTGTGCACAGAATTTGTTGTGGGGCCCACCACGGGTCCCACACAAATCATCCGAGCCGTTCATTAAATGTAAAATATTTTTTCAAGGGTCTCCGTAAAAAATAATCTCAATCCGATACCTATAGATGCTCGATCCAATCGTATAACTTTTCATTATCCGAAAATCTGAATGAAAAGTTAGATGATTGGATGAAGCACCTATAGGTATTGGATTGAGCTTATTTTTTACGGGGACCCTTGAAAAAATGTTTTACATTTAATGAACGGCTTAGATGATTTGTGTGGGACCCGTGGTGGGCCCCACAACGAAATCTGTGCACAATCTGTGCACAAAAATCTGTACCGGTAGCAGGACTCTTTTTGTTTCTCTTCTTTTCTCCCATTTTACTGTATAGATCATGTGCAATGTCACTTTTACGATTTTTGGGATCCCAGAGTCCAGACTAACGGCACGCCTTAAATGATATGGATTAGAAGATTAAGGGGTAGACTGCAGCGCTTTTTAGTATTAGGGGGTAAGTTAGAAAACTGGTGAACATTGAGGGTGCAAAAAGTAATTAATCCTCCAAAATTTGGCAGACATACGCATGTTGACGAGAAGGAACGAGAGGCAAACATACGTCCGTTATCTTCTTCTTCCGACGCCTCCGGTCGCCGTCGCCGTCACTTTTGCCCCCGTTATCCGGCGACCCACTCACCCAAAGGTCTCTCTCTCTCTCTCTCTGTACACACACTAATACGTATTCCTTGGTTGTTTTGGATCAAGAATTATGTTCTTACGTTGAATATATAATGCATATTTGAGGTACCTTATTTTTTGATTGAATAAATTTGGGCTTTTTATCAATTTTTGGCAGTAAAATTAGGGTGATGCCCTTGTGGGCCAAGGATTGATTGATTGGTCCTAATTTTGCAAAAATTCTAGTGCTAGATAGAAATCAATGAAAAGCCCCAGTTTTATTGGTTCCTTAAAGATGTGGTTATTCGTTTTTCCCTTAGCTTGATTGGTGGTGGTGTCCTTCTGCTGCCTCAGGACGACTGCACGTTACATCATATGATACAAACCTTTGGGTAGAACTCACCGTTGAAAACCGGCTTACAAGAGGATGGTGCCCAATAGCTTATATACACATGGCTAAGTCCATACTTAGCTGATGTGGGACATTAGGATCGTAACATACCACCACGCTCCGCGACTGACGTCCCCGACGGCCCACTCTATCGACACTGACCCGATGGTAGCCCTTTCTCTTTCTTTGGTGGCTCCACCCACCTATCAGTATTCAATACTTTTAAGTACTTTAATCCAGCCTATAGGTCGCCCCCTCGGTGGGTCGAATTGCAACGTGGCGGTTGGCTTGGATACCAATGATGCAAACCCTTGGGTAGAACTCACCCTTGAAAACCGGCTTTACAAGGGGATGGAGCCCAATAGCTTATATGCACATGGCCAAGCCTATACTTGGCCGATGTGGGACATTAAAATCGTAACATCATAGCAGCACGGCCAAATTACAGTTGGATGCATCCCTCATAAAACACAAATATCTTGCAACAAAAATAGTTTTCAACCAAGTCAAATTATCCAGAAATTTTGGTTGTTTTCTCACTATATCTGCCTTATTGGTGACGAGTTTGGAGAAGCTAAACATAGATTTTCAGTTGGTCATGGCCATTGGAAAATTCAATGTTGGAGCAAGACACTCTTTGCCTCAATGTTCATGCAGTTTAAAGAAGTTCTAGGTTTTGCCTTTTGGTTTTGTTTATCCAAAAGGAATTGGTGACTGGTTCCTATGTTTTAATGAGTCCTAGTTTCCGTCATGTCAATAGTAAAAGATGATAGGATCACCTTTGAGAGAACGCGAATTAATTCAAAACCCTTGGGTATTATGCAATACGTAATTTATGTGACTAGGAGCACTATGAGTTTTAGAACACAAAATAAAGATTGGCTCCTCATGTTTAATTGCGCCACCCCTAAACCACAAATCATCAAAGTGCTTCCGGAAGACATGATATGGGAGAGTGAATGGTAGCTTGTGAATCTCTATCTAATGTTTGAAGTTTCTTAGTCTGTGGGTCTTTATATACACAATTTAACCTTCAAAAGCTATCGAAATGTCCTTGCCCGTTAGCGAGTGAGTTTCCAAATCATTATGACTTGTCTGATTGGACAGACCTGGAGAGAAGGACAAAGCTCGGAAGCTTGCGACGTGTTTCATAACCTATAAAGTTGGAAGCTTGTTATAAGCTGTAAACTCCATTCGTTTGTTATTGCAATCCTTATCTTTGTGAGTTTTTTCTTTGTGTTATTCAATGTAATCCTTTTTTTCTTTTATGTTATCCTTCTGTAGGTTTCTCTTTGTGTCTAAAACGTATTCTTTCTTATCGTTGTGAGTTGTTCTTCGTTTATTAATCTCTTCAATATCTTGAGATTTGTTCTTTGCATGTAATGAAAGCAAATCAACTGAATGGGTTTCAATTTGAAAAAAAAAAGTACGCATCTCAGAAATCTAATCATTGTAATCAATAATTCATTTTTTTACTTAGATAAATTTAACAGAATTGAAGTTGTTGTTTTGAAAAGATACGATTCTAATTGCAATTATAAAATAAAATAAAATGAGGGAATAAAAAAACTAATATTCCCAAAACTGTTGTGATTGTAATTAGTTTAATCGATTCAAATGATATTAGACAAACCATGAGATAAGAAAGGCCTAGATTCTAGAACGATCTTTAAGTTGAATCTATTGTGATTTGTGAGTTTGTTCTCCATCAAATTCAACTAGAGAACAACTTAGAGTTTACCAGTTGAATCTAAGTAGAATCTAGGTGGCAATCAATCAGTTGAACCAACTTTAAGCATTAGCATTGGCCTTTTGCTGCCAAGATTTAACTTAGGATTTGTTCAACTTGTAGTTTGTCCGTCATGTTCAACCCAAACTTTAAGTAATGCATGCTTTAGTGTTTAGAATATTTGTAACAGGATCCTTTGGTTGGTGAAAGGCCAAAGCTAATGGTACCTTGTTAAATAAAAAAGTTTTAAGCTGTCCAAAGCAACATTACAGCTTCCAGACGTCCACTTTGACGTTTGATAAAGTTCGAGCTTCAATTTCCCTATAGTTTTTGTTCTCCCAACTTAACCAATATTTTGCCTCACAAGACTATGCAACTCTTGACATGTGAAACAAGTCCAACTCTTTCGTCTTTCCAATATGAAAAATCCCACTTTGAAGCTAGAGTTGGCCTTACTCAAGGGTTCTTCGAGAACTCGTTCAAAAACAAGAATTTCATGGTCCTTCAGATTGATTTCATGAATTTCACGGTCCTTAACCAGGGAAATCAAGAAATTAGATTGAAAAGAGTTAGTTTACCTAAACTTGTCCCATAGTTGTTGGGCTTCTATGGAACAACTTACTGGGATTTAACGAAGAACAATGTTGCATATCTTATCTGCATGCAATTAATTGTGGCTTGATCAACCTTACTTTTAATTGTATCTATTTAAGCTATAGATTAGCTTATATACAGTAGAATAAGCCTAAAGCCGGAGGAGGAGGGAGAGGAGGCCGAAAGAGGGAAGTGGGTGGGGGAGAGAGGGGACAATTGTGAATTTGTGATGTAAGAATAGGAGGAAACGCGATTGGTAGGGATATGGTTTTGAATCAACAGATGTAGTTTTGGGAAGGGGTTAAACTGTCTAACCAAAAGAGCATTCCAAGTTTATGAAAATAATTTTCCTCGTGCTATCACAACAGAGCTTTCCAATCTTTGTACCATGTCCATGGCATTATTGGCCCCACGTTTCTTTGATTTGTAATTTTCCCTTGAAAGTTTTGGAGAATAGAACCTAAATCAATTGCAAATTTATATTTTGAGGATATATAATGAAGTGATGAAAACATTTTACAGGAAAGAAAGCTAGCACAAGCTTTCCTTGTCTTCCGGCCTGCAACTGGTTTCTGACTCCAAAGCCATAGCCATGAGTTTTTCAACAGTATCCTCAACTGCCTATCTCTATGTTTTGCCTATATCTCCTTATACGGGGGTGATTTCGATTCCAAGGCAGAAGGATCCTCTCAGAAGGAGGAAAGCTAGAGTTTTGCCGCAAGCAGCTATTGTGGAGGCAAGACCCCAGGCGTTGCCTGCGATTAAAGAAGTGACTGGTGGTAATAATGCAGTGCCATTCCGTCGACGTGATTCCTCAATTAGGGATCGAACAGGCGATATGCAAGCCGAGGCAAGAGCCATGACCCGTGCTGCCAATGCTTCTGTTTATAGCCCTGAACTTCTGTTAGTCAAATACGGCTCACGTCCTGTCAGGGTAAATGCTGTTTATACATTCAATGTTACATTGATTGCCTCAACAGTTTGCCTTATCATCCCTTCATCCTCACTTTTCTCTCTGTTTTTCCGGCTTCACCTTCTTGTAGGTTCTGCGGAGGACTCTTGAAATATTTATTGGCCTCGGTTCATTTGGGTTCAAGCTATGGTTGGACCAGTTGAACGGACAGCTCAATCAGAACAGAAGATTGCGGGCCATTCAGCTGAGGAATATTTTCACGAGATTGGGACCTACTTTTGTCAAAATAGGACAGGGTTTGTCAACTAGGCCTGATCTGTGTCCACCTGAGTACCTCGAGGAGCTTTCTGAACTGCAGGTATATCTTTTCTATGTTCTCCATTTCACAGTCTGCGACCTTTTTTTTTCTCCTCTCTTTCGCTATTAAGAAACCAACATACCTGTCTCAGGTGAAGAACAACATTAACTATGCAGCTAGGAATAGAAGCAAAACTTACAGGCCTCATCGCTGTTGCTTGCTATGTTTGCTAGGACATCCTCACAATCACTTGCTTTTTATAGATATGACTAATAATTGGTACACCGAGTTTATCTGCAATTATAAACTGCATTAGTATACCGGTGTACTTCTCCCTAAAACCAAGTTGCTGCTCAAAATTGCATTTGTTTCCACTTTATTATTCCTAGTATTCAAATTGAAAGCATCATAGTCATTTTTGTGCATGGTGCACCAACCATAATTCAGCAGCTATACTTTGGCTACATCTGGCTACCTATATAGGAAAGTATCACCAATTAGCCCTTCACCACTAGCACCTTTTGCATCTCTGTCATTGTGGTTTCTGTCCAACATTGATTGGTTTGGTGGTTCTCTTCTTTGTGAAATCAGCACCTCATAAGTGTTGCACTAAAGGGATTCAGCAATGATTATATTGGTGCTAATTAGTTCCTGAGGTTGATCCACCATCTCAAAGGCATGCATGTTGCGGCTTCCAAATAAATTAGCTAGCAAACTGAGATACATTAGTCAAACCCATAGAGCAAGTGTGGTATCCAAGGCTTGTGAATTGACCTTCACCCAGCAAGGACCATAGTTGTCAAGGGCGAGAGGCGCAAGGCGAGGCGAACCTATGCGGAAAAAATAAGAAAATAGCATACACCAATATTTCAAACAATAAACACTAAGCCAACAAGTTTTAGAAAGCATACCATTCAAAAGATACATAAAAACATGTCAAACAGTCACCGATTGTCGCTGAGAGAAGAACTAAAACGTCAAAATCAACAAAAAGACAACCATCCAACATTTGAAATAAGATTAAACCATGTAGTTATCCTATTTGGACTTCAACACTATTTAATAAGCAAGTAGTTATCCTGTTGACTGTTGATAACAAGTGCTGTTGGAGTCGACTGTTGACTGTTGATTACAGAAAGATCAGAATTCAGATCAATGACAACTAAACACAGTTGACTGTTGGAGTCAATCGCGAGAGAGACGGGAGAAAGATGAACTGGTGTCAATCAACAGAGACCAAAGAGAGTCGAGTTGGAGATCGGGGTAGACCAGAGAGGGGCGGGATCGAGAGGCGAGGGACTTGAGAGAGGTCGATCGAGATAGATTTGTACCTGTGAGTCGACAGATTATACCTGTGAGTCGGCTGTTGCCTGCTGGTCGATTGAAATAGAGAGGGGATTCCCTTTTTTGCTTCGTTTTCTGCGGTTCAATAGAGAGACAATCGACTGAAAGTTACTAATATGTTTAACTCTGTATTGCACAGGAAGTTGATGTGGTTCTGGTTGAGGCTTTCTTTCCCTTCTTAGTAAAGGGGGCCCGGGATGCTCGTGGAGCTCAGAGCTGGCCCTGAGCTAAAACTTGTGTTATGGTCGCTTTAGGCCTTCCAAAAATTTTGAATTTTGGGGGACCTCCCTAATTTTTTACCCCTTATGCTAGTCCAACAAAAAGGCCTCTCATTTAATTTTTAATTTTCGCTGTAAGCCCCTAAAAAGTCAGGGCCGGCTCTGGCGGAGCTTGTGCCTTCCGTACCACCACAAGAATGGTCATTCCAGGCAGATCCCACTTCTTAAGATAAGGAATAGAGGGACAGAGGTCGTAGAAAGAGAACCCAGCCATCTATTTCATTCTACGTTCCGGGGCAGAGGCCCGACAAATTGACATAATACATCTTTATTGAAAGTGGAGTGAAAACATGAATTGGTTGCCACACCAATTGCAGTATTTGTGAACTTTGGAAACTATTACCACATCTGAAACAACAAGAGCAGCATATCAACATGTTATTGCTGGTTTTCTTCAATGTCAGCAACTAGGACTAAAGTACATGTTATTGCTGGTTTTCTTCAATGTCAGCAACTAGGACTAAAGTCTTACGTCGGAGACCTGGGGGTGTGAATTTATGGTGATTCATGTTTGTCTCCTTTCCTTTTCTTTTCTTTTTGTATGTCTTGTACCATGCACAAACTAATTGTCTCATGGTGGATAATTATTCGAAAACATGAATGGGCTTTCCAGTGGGTTTATGTTGCCACACCAATTGCAGTATTTGGGAACTTTGGAAACTATTACCACATCTGAAACAACAAGAGCAGTGTATCAACATGTTATTGCTGGTTTTCTACAATGTCAGCAACTAGGACTAAAGTCTTACGTAGGAGACCTGGGGGTGTGAATTTATGGTGATTCATGTTTGTCTCCTTTCCTTTCCTTTCCTTTTTGTATGTCTTGTACCATGCATGAACTAATTTGTCTCATGGTGGCTAATTATTTCATAAAACATGTTTTCTTTTATGATGTAACCAAGGCTACTGTGCCTATTAAACTTGATGTTTTGATGTGAGGAGCTTAAGACGACCTCACTGGTGTATTTTGAATGAGCAGGATGCTTTGCCGACATTTCCAGATGCAGAGGCTTTTTCTTGCATTGAGCGAGAGTTGGGACTCCCACTTGACTCCATCTACTCATCAATATCTCCATCTCCAATTGCTGCTGCAAGTCTAGGACAAGTTTACAAAGCTCAGCTGAAGTATTCTGGCCAGATTGTTGCTGTGAAGGTGCAACGGCCTGGTATTGAAGAGGCTATTGGACTTGACTTTTACCTGATTAGGGGTATAGGATTCCTCATAAACAGATATGTTGACATTATTTCCAGCGATGTCGTTGCCCTTATAGATGAATTTGCTCGTAGAGTTTATCAAGAGCTCAATTATGTGCAGGTTAGTTTCCCTTTATACTAGTTTTGTAATTTGGGTGAAGGAGAGAAAACACATTTTCTCTAATTTATAAGAGATTCCTCTATGTTTGGATGTTAATTTTGACAGGTCTATGCAGGAGGGGCAGAATGCAAGGAGGTTTAAAAAGTTATATGCTGATAAAGCAGATGTCCTTGTCCCAGATATCTTCTGGGACTACACTAGCGGGAAAGTATTGACAATGGATTGGGTTGATGGCGTCAAATTAAATGAGCAAGAAGCCATTGAGGGTCAAGGGCTGAAAGTTTTGGATCTGGTGAACACTGGAATTCAGTGTAGTCTTAGACAGCTCCTTGAGTATGGATATTTTCATGCAGATCCTCATCCTGGAAATCTTTTGGCAACACCGGATGGGAAGCTTGCTTTTCTTGATTTTGGGATGATGAGTGAAACCCCAGAAGACGCAAGATCCGCTATAATCGGCCATGTTGTTCACATGGTGAATAGGGATTATGAAGCTATGGCTCGTGATTACTATGCTCTAGATTTCTTGTCCCCGGAAGTAGATGTTTCCCCGATTGTACCAGCACTTCGAAACTTCTTTGATGATGCACTTAACTCAACTGTGAGTGAACTGAACTTCAAAACGCTGGTGGATGGTCTGGGTGCTGTTCTTTATCAATATCCATTCAATGGTGAGCTTGAATGGCATCTTATTGATAAACTAGTATTTGCCCGTGCCTACAGCACTACCCACCCCAATTGAAATTGGAATTACCTTTGAATCTTGATAGTGGCTCAACTTGATGGCGTTATTGTAATATATTTGTAAAAGTGTGGGTACTTTCTTAAGAGAGTTGGAGAGCACACATCAACCCTTGGATCAAATGAATCTCAACCCCTTTTAACAACTTGTGTTTGTATGGGGCCCAAACCGTTGTGTTTTATTATATAGATGACTTTAGGTCGTTCTCACCTGACCGGTGATGTCTTTGTCTGTAAATGGCTATGGGAGAATCAGATAACAGGCATGTTGTAGGGTGATATGATTGCCAGATAATGCACTTATTCATTGAGCAACTGATTTTTGTACGGAAAACGTTTATGTAATTCCACAATTGCATGAATAACTAAACTTTCTCTGTTTTTCTAATGGCCCCTTCTTTGTCTGGTCTACTCTCTGCAGTTCCAGCTTATTATGCATTGATATTGAGGTCGCTCACTGTTCTCGAAGGTTTGGCACTATATGCAGACCCTAATTTTAAAGTTCTGGCCGCTTCATATCCGTATTTTGCAAAAAGGCTTCTCACAGATCCAAACCCATATCTCAGAGATGCTCTTATTGAGTTGCTTTTTAAGGATGGCAAATTCAGGCACGTATTTACTTCTGTCATAATTTATCTAACACTTCATTGGCAGAATAGGATTTTATTGAGTGCAAATTGGCTGAGTAGTTGCAAAGCTCTTACTATTGCTCTGCTACAGGTGGAATAGACTTGAAAATCTACTTGTTCAGGGGAAAAAGGATAGAGATTTCTCTGCAAAAGATGCTTTACAACCTGTCTTGAAGCTATTGTTGGGTCCAGATGGTGAAGAGCTCAGGGCTTTAGTTATTAAAGAGTCTGTACGTGTTTCTGAAGCTGTTATTTTGGGCTCAATGTTGGATACTTACAATTCTGTTCCCAGTCCTATGAGGACTCTCATTTTCAATGGTAATGCCACTGGACCTCTTATGATGAGTGATGCCGAACAAAACAGCCTCATGGAACTTAGGGCACAAGTGTTTAGGATATGGGGGCTTCTGCGAGAATCAGATAATTTTGATCCTTCTTTATTGCAGCCTCTTTTACAGGTGAGACCAGTTTTTTTTTTAAGTTTTTGTCCCTTTTTATACCTTTCATTGACTTAAAAATTTACAATTTTGGGTGGACATTATCATGCATAACACTTGAAGTAAGAGTTGATAGTTCTGCTTTTCTTTTCGTAAGATGATTTCATTAGAAACCAATAAACCCAGAAATCATGGACCAAGGATATAAACCTTGAGAGTCCTAGAATCACAGAATAAATAAATAAAAACTGGAACATAAGCTATAGACAACACTACAAAAATAACCACCCAACAACCTCAGCAAACAGCGGCAAAACCATCCACTAAATACAGTGCACAACCCTCCATTGCCTGAAGGCAATCTTCAGACATGGTGTATAATCCATGCCAGCTTATACCATGGAACCTTAGTTTTTTGCCTCCTAATGGCATTCCAAGCAGAATTGGCAGTGAAATCCCACTAGAATGTGAGAGTCCAAACTACCTTATCTGGAAAAGAAGCATTTGGCAGAATTGGGGGTATAAGCCTAAATGTATAGAATTGCAACATTCCTTTTTCTGGCCTGTAGCAACTGGCAAGACCCTTGAACAATCATAGAATCCAATTTAGCCTTAAGATAACGACCCAATCATCAACCAGATTGTCCCCAAATCTTGCATACAAAGGACCAACGACATGCCAGTTATCCAACTACAGAAAATGGAATGCCCATCCCCCACCTCAATGACCTCATATTTGATAAAACTTCGAATCATAGGTCTTTAGACGCTTAGGCTTAGTTTGGTTCATGTTTTGAGGGTGGTTTTTGAGGTAATGAGTTGAGAGATAGAGATGGAGAAATGAGAGTAATAATTGGAGATAAAATTTATTGGGGACCAAGATGCGTAGCATATGCTGAAAATACTTATCTTTTATAAAATAGGAATGGATCCATCTGACCAGAGCTGGTCCTGACTTTATGGAGGCTTAAAGCGAAAACCAAAAAAAGGCCCTTTTTCGAAATCTTAATGAACAAAATGTAAGTAGGTAAATTACCCTTCCAAGAACAAATACTATCGATAAGAATAACCCTAAAACAATAACCAAACATTCCAAGATTTCAAACTTGTCACTTAAATATCACTAATCCTAAAATTAAAAAAAAGAGACCATTACGAGATTTTAAAAGCATCATCAAAATATCAATCTTCTTTATTCCCCAAATTTTCTTGTTCTTCATTTCCCGAATCTTCATGTTCCTCTTCCACTATACTTGAACTCTCTTTTTGTGATTTAGTCAAAAACTTAGAGCACCCGCTTGAGATTGAATTAGTGTGTCCACTTTTTGCTTCTTTTTTCTTTTTTCACTTCCAAACAAATACTCTCTTCATGGTGAATTAAAATCTGCAAATTCCCAAAAATAATTCTCTCTTATTAACAGTCACAGTTCCTTTTGTTTCTCCCTATTTAACAATCAAAATTCCCACCAAGCAAAAAAACATCATGACTTTCTATTCACAAAATACTTTTCAAAATCAAGAAATCACACATGTAAAACTTAGACCATCGTACACTTCAACAATCAGTTAGTTAAACCCTATATATCGATAGGAATATGACCTAAGCAAAAGCAATAAATAAGCCCCAATTCATTTAGAATAAAAATATATTAATCATGTTAGAATACAAACAAAATAATCAATATTATAGGCTTATAGCTAGAATACAAAACCTGGAATGACTTGAGATTTTAGCTTTGGGAACAAGTTCCGAAGTTCGTCCGTCTCTCGATTCTCTACTCCCTCGCTACGGCTCCACCTCGTAAGTCTAGAACTTGCCTTTTTTTATTTTTCTAACTTAATTCATTCCTTTTGGTTTAAGTTTGGGGCTTTTTTAATAATGCATGTTTTGGGCCTTGTGAATTTGAAATTGGGCATCTTTTGAGTATGAAATTGGGCCTTTTATATGACGTACAATTTTTTTTTTTTATACAAAAGATACCTAGGGGTACTAAAATATGAGGGACCCTTAAACTTCGCACTTTTTGGGGGGCCTAAAGTGACCACAACGCTCGCTTTAGCTTAGGGCCGGCTCTGCACCTGACCCATAGCATGTCAGCTTTGTTTGTTACAGACAATCAAAATATGCTTCACCGCTGAGGTTTTTTTTTAATAAATTATTTGGACTTTGGTATCACTTCTGACCTATTTAAAAGCTGCTAGCGACCAAAGATAGTATTCCTGGGTGTCTTGCTCGAAGTGTAGAGCTTTCTAGTCGCTTGCAGAATAGCTCGGTAAGTCCGAGGTCGAACCACAGAGAACGTGATTTTGGAGTGAAAGGCTTTATCGTGCTATATGGTGGTTTTTAGCTGTAAGTAGCCAACCTTTGAATTTGATGGATTTTTGATGAATTTGAGACTAAGATTTTCTAATTTAAGCTAAAACTACAAATTGTAAGTATTTAAAATGATGGGCTCGAACAAGGGGTTTACACCACTTCAGCCTAAGTAATCCTATAATCTCACTAGTTTATAGAACCAAGTCCCATAAGTACAAGGGGTTTACACCACTTTAGCCTAAGTAATCCAATAATCTCACTAGTTTACAGAACCAAGTCCCACTAGTAATTAGTGTGCTCGATCGGAAGGTTATGCTAAATGTGATCAAATTCCTGAGTTGGTCGAACTCTCAAAAGGACAGCAACCCAAGCATTATGCGTGCCAGAATTAACTCTCAACGCATAATAAAAGGCTTATCACTTTTGAGCTTTGAGTTGATTTAAGGAGAAATTTGACCACGCATTTACATACAATTGATTTTATCATTTTAACGGTGAGAATTATTGAATTACTTAGACCAAGGATGGTATTCACCTCATGGCCGAGCCTATAATGACTACCCCTCCATTGACAAATGACTTGCCAAGGAAAGGCTAAAAACAACTGTAAACATAATTAATTTCTAGGTGATTAAGAAAGATTGGTACTAGTATGTAACAAAAATGTACCAAAAAGATGTGTACAATAGAGTTGGCCAAAGGCGCTCAACCTTCAATCTTAATGGAATCCACAACTAGGATCACAACTGAACCTCAATCTTTACTTTTTTTAAGAATTTAAACTAGGAAATTTAACCAACTAAAAATATAAAATGGAATCGTAACAAGGATTTTTAAAACATCAATCTTAAAGAGTACACTGCTTCTTACAATACACAAGGAAAGAGAAACAGGGAAACAATTGCGCTGGTTGTTTAAAGAAAAGACTAACTTCCAAAGCCTAACACTAAGAAAATAATACGAGGGAAGAAAGAGAGAGAACACTCTCGCAATTTTGGCTGGGAAAATGAAAGAGAGACAATTAGAGAGAGAAAGGGAATTTTTCTACTGATTGCTCCTTTTTCTTTGTTCAGACCCCTACATGTATATATACAGCTGCTTGGGAGAGTGAGAGAAATCTGGTGTGGTGTGTGCATTTGAGAGATATAGATAAATGGTTTGGATCAATGCCGAAATACGATCGGATGCTTTGGGAGCCAACACATGGCCTGGCTTTGAATTCCATCCTTGCCGAATTAAAACCCATGTGTAATAACTGTGTTCCCATTCGTTTCACCTTGACTGAGAATTGGCTGAAAAATGATCCAGTGCTATGCGTGGTGATCACATGGTAAGATGCATGGTGATCGGGTGGTGAGAGGCAACCACATTAATAATTTTGCAAATGTCATTATCACATGTACTTTGGTTCAGCAACTCACTTTAATATGCCGACAATTGCACTATTTTTTCTACAGCAAATTCAATGCACATAGATCCCATTTTTTGTTCCTTCAGATTTTCTCTACCAGCTTTGCTCGGCAGTGTTACAATCTGTGTTCGATTGGGCTCTGAATGCAGTCAAAATTCTTATTTTTATTTGGACCTTACGGTGACAATTTGGCGTCATTTTGCATGTGTGAGTGATCGAGCCAAATTCGGGTGCCAACCGATACCCTTTGTATTAAATTACCTGAAAAGAATGGAAACATACCTTACGCACAATATCATCCAAAACATTAATAATATATATATAATAGTATGATAGATGTGAGAGATTAAGCACAAGAATATACACTATTGTGTGCTTATCAAAAGCCTAATATCTTGGTTCTTAAAAACATGAGAGTTGAGCACCCTTTTTGACAAAGTCCACCTCTCTGGCCTTGTACTATTTGTGATGCATCAGAATGACGTACAGCCATGCGTTGTCACCTGGGATGACAGATGGTTATGGCTCGAAATCCTAGCCCAAGGAATGACCAAAATGAGACCACCCAGCCTTTTCATCCAGCGAACCACTAGAACCTTGGCTGTTAGGATAGATGTCCTTGCTAATTCATGCCTACGCAGTTGTTGAGTATGGTTTGTGGTGTAGAATGAAATTCTATTGCTATTCCGTGAAGGATCCAGGCTGGTTCTGAAAATGAGAATCGGTTCTCATAGATTGGTCTGCGTTCAAAAACAGAGGAGACAAAGTCTCTTTGGGTCCGCGATCGGCCTACAACTGGGTTGAAGAGAAACACTGTGAAGATATTGAATTGAACTTCGAGGATTCGTCGATCATTGAGGATATGTTAAAGATGATATAGTGGACTTGAGGAAAACTATAATAGACCTCATATAATGTGATAATAGTCATTTGGATTCATGGGCTTTTGGAATTTTAAATATCCAATGACATTTGTGCTTCCAGAAAGGCCATTGGACTATAGATTGTTGGAATTTAGCAAAAAGACGATATTTGCTAATACCTTGGCAATAGAGGTGACTTCTAAAAATTGAACCTCCACTCTGTAGTCTTATAAACAACAAGGGGAATTAGCCCACTTTTGGGTTTTGGGTTTTCTTGGGCTAGGCTCAGCCCACTATTGTGGTCTAGGTTATTGTTTATGAGAAGCTGTTCATTGATTGTATCTGGGCATGTTAGGCCCTCAGGTGTTTGTGAGCTTTATTGTTTTATCTAGGCTTTTTAGGCCCTCAGATGAAATGGGCTTTGTCCCGTAAGGCTGTACTTTCCAACCTTGGTTGGAATCCCCCTTTTCCCTTATAAAATGTTACTTTTGCCGATAAAAAAAAACAAACAATGAGGGGAATTAGAAATAGTTATTGGAGCTTGTCCCACATTGGTTAACTGCCATTTTACAAGCTTGGGGGACCTCCCACTCATTGCCACTTGGTTTTGAGTTGATGCTTTGACATGGTATCAAACTTTGGCTTGCCCTATTATTTGTGCTCTAAGTGCATACCTTGTTTCAATGTGATCTGCATGTCTTGCTGCATCTATTCCTTAAATGTTTATTAAATTAAGTTTTTCACGATCATGTTTCAATAAAGCTTCATGGATAGAAAGAAAGATATCATGCAACAAGAGCTACAAATTCAAATAATCGAAAAACAGTATTGTTATTGGTCATTATTGCAATCTATTGTCATAGTAGGATGACGATAAGAAGAAAAGCCAACTCCAAGCATCTATATATGATGACCCTCATACACCATGCACCACCAATCACCGAGCACAGCTACCTAACCCCTTCCATCTCCATCTTGCCAACACCGGAGGCCTTGTATTGTACCCTCTGCCCTCCCTCATGCAATGCCACCACCCCTTGCATATCCATCCATTGCCACCAGACAAACACCTCCTTCCCATCAAGCCGCCTTCCTCACTGTTCATCCTCCCCTTCCCATGTTCATCTTAGGAAAGATGCAGAGTGTGGGCACGCGCCCTCGGAAATTTTCCAATCTTGTCATCTTAAAATATCGGGTGCGGCCCTCTTTGAAAAAGCGCGGCGAAACGCTTCGATTCAGAGTCGCCACTCGGGTTTTAGCGGTGAGAACACCCAAGGAACCGAACTCGAAAACGTTTGCTACGTTTGTTTGATTTTGAAAAAGGCATAGATCGGTCCGTCGTCACCTTCGATATCTGAGGTTCGGGAGCCAGGTTACGAGAGGGGAAGGGTTTTATGGCACCCCTCTCGCCCAATCCGGAGATCGGTCTCTACTCGGGCATTTTTGTAAACCTTTGCATTTTTCTCTCATTTGATCATTTTTTAGCCAGTTAGGGCGGGGGAACAATTAATGGGGATTAAAACTGTAACAACTTGCAGTTTATGTGACAAAATGCTTTATGGATGAATTACTTGCAATGATGAATATAGATTGAGAACAAGCACTGAGCAACCCGAATGAGTTGGAGTACGCTGCCCGGAAGAGACGTGAACAGGCTCCACACCAGCATGCACTGGCCGAACCAATGCATACTGATCAGACTTGCGCACGCCATCAACAAACTGGCGTACTCCACTTGTTTAACTTCTCAGTCTTTGTTTGCAATCCTCTGGGCTCTGAAAAGGGACCAACGCATACCCAGGACAAACCACGCAGTTTAATAGAACAAAATATATACAATTACAGACATACGAGGTGGCTTCAAGCCAAGAAAGGCAGCAGAATACCCCAAAAACAGTGTGGGGACAGGAAATAGGCCAAGATTAAGCTAAGATGCAAGGGCCAGCCACTGGAACATGGTGAGAACTGCCGTACGCCAGCCATTAAAGGCCGTACGCCAGTTTGACCTTGGTCCAGTGCTTGGCTTTTGCATCATCTGGGCTCTGGAACATGACCAGAAGGATCCCAGGGGCCTTCTAAACAGATGATAAATAAGCATTAACCATTACAACTACGCAGCTCTATTCATGCAGAAAGCAGTAAACTGATTATTAGCATGCAAGGGTGATTGACGGAAAGATAAGGTGACAGAATGACGATCCATGATCCCCACGCCAGTAGTGCTCGCACTGCCATGACTGGCGTACGGCTTAGGTGTACTGGCGTGCGCCAAGTATCATCTCATACGATTGTTGTATTTTACCAGTTTAAGGCCAGGACTAGTATTACTTACTAGCCTGGACCTTGCTGGCCCCCCTCAGGAACTGAAAACAAAAAGGAACGCAAAGGTGGTATACCTTTTTGTGTTGAGGTTTGGAGATGGTATTGAGCTTTAAAGGTTGACGATGGAGGTTGTATGGTGACTGGACATCAGTGGGTGTATGGAAGTGGGTTGCTTTCCTTTCTTTTTCAATGGAAGAAGAGAGATAGAGAGCAAGAAGAGAGGAGAAGAAGGCCTTTTGCTTCTTAATGTGTCTAACCCCTTGCAAATGAATGCAAGGGGGGTATTTATAGAGGAGAGAGAGACTGAGATCAGTTGGATCAAGGCCTTGTTTGGCTGGTTGGAACAAGAGATGGAGCCTCCCATGCATTAAATGCATGGGATTAGTTGATGGGGGGTGTAGGAGAGAGAGGGGGACGTCCCTGCCGAGTGTAATCATCAGGGAGACTGTGGCCGACGTCAGGGTGGCACAAAAGTCTCGTCCATGTGGCTGAATAAAGTTGATTTGACTGGGCTTGACTGGCGTGCGCCATGTATTGACTGGCGTGCGCCAGTGATAACTGAGTCAACGGTCGATGACCGAAACGTGGCAGTTAACTGGCGCACAGTACTGGCGTAAGCCATTTTGGGTTTTGCTGGGGCCGTTCGGCTCTGGTTTGAAGGGTTTGAAGTGGGTTCGGGACGCTCAAAGCTCAAACACACCATCGTCCCCAAACTGTTCTCGACTATAATCATCATTGGGGAAACAAAAGACCGTAAATAAACTAATTTGGAAAATCCAAAATAGGGTGTCTACACAGAGATATGCTACAAATTGGTCATCTTAGAAAAGGTGCGGTGACATGCAAGTGCAGGTAGAATTTGGTTTTGGGTAGGTTTGCTGGGGGAGTTCAAGGATTTTTGGAGTTGGTTCGTGGAAAGGGATTACGAGAGCGTGGCAAAACCTTTCAGTTATGTCAGTTTTGTTCTAGATTCTGGCTTGATTTGTATAGTTGGGAAAGTTCTTTATCGGATGGGTATTTAGAGTTGCACTTTATTTCCATAGACAAACTTGCTTGGTATGGGAAATCTATGTAGAATTTTATAGCCACCCTGTCGAATTTTGAAAAACTGGAACTTTGTATGAGCAATGTAGATAAACTCTTGTGAGAGTAAAAGTCAATGAAATAGTTTTCAGAAACACAGCAAGTTAATTGTTTACTGGTGAGACTTACAATACTCTGTCTTTGTCAGCACTTTTTCCTTGCATCTCCTTGGTTTAAAAAATAATTCAATCATGATAGCTTGTGCTATGTCCTCGTGGTATGAAAAACCAATTAATGCAGACTGAAGGGTGAAAAGATTTCTGTTGAACATTATTGCTTACAAACAGTGAGGGTTTTGATGATAAAAAAGAAGAAAAAGAAGAGGGTTTTTGATGCAAACGTAAGACAATACACCATGTCAGTGACTCAGTGGTATACAAAAACAGCAAGGCACTTTTCAGTGTATGTTAAAAAAAGTTCTGAAGTAGTTGCATACATCCTTCAATCTAACTGGAAAACATGCATGAGCAGGTTCTTCAAGAACCGGAGGCACGCAGTCTTGGGGGAAGTGTCATTGGCAGAATTACTCAACGTCTGGCAGCGCGCTTACTGCAACAAGTTCTCCGAGCTCCAACGGCACCGCCTGTTTCAACTTCATGATAATTGTTAATTTTTATGTAAGCCAATACGCGTCATATTTGGACCTGAACATATTTTTTTTATTATCATGGTTAATGAAACATAAATAGAAAAGAGAAAAAAGAAAGAGGCTAAGCATTTCTCATGGTGTTGTGTTGTAACTGTGCCGTAGACTTCGCTAGCTTGCTTTGGTTATGTAGCAGGATAGCTACTTCTTGATTACAGAAGGGGCAGCCTGACAGCTATCGAAATGGAACACATCCAAGTTTCTTTTTGACAGCCTTTGTAGTGATTCAACCTCCCCCTCCAAGTTCTCCACAGCCTTGTATTTTTGCAGTGAAATGCTTTCCACGGGATATCTCGGAGACTGAAACCTGGAAATGCTTGCCCCTTGTTGCCAGCAAAGCTTTGATATGTACTTGAACAACTTCTTTAAGGGGATATCTAGACGGAAGCTGAGCCTTGCTTCGTGATGCCTCTGATTTCTTACGAGAAAATATCCCGACACAAAGGTAATTTGCATGTTTAGATGCCGGTCCAAAGGTGGTGAACTTTGTGAAAAACACCCCCGATTGGGGATGCATTTGAATGGATTTTGTGCAGGGAACAATACGGAATGCCCATCAACCTTGCTTACGAGGATTCTTTTTCTCTTTCTTGGAGAAAGGGAACATGCCCGCGTAGAAGAGTTCCATAGGCATGATATGAATGATTAACAGTTCATTTGCAAGCCATGATCATGGACTCTGTCGCTGCTTCTTAAAAAATACAACCTTAAACTGCATTTGGATTATAGTATATTTTCTTTTCCGGATTCTGAAATTGTTAAGGGTTGTTGAGACGAAAATACAACTGTAAAGGTAAAAATGGGATAAGAAGAAATAAAGTTCATCACCCTGGTAGAGCAAGTCCACAATATGGTAATGATTTTGATTGATATCATTTTGGCATGATTTCAAATCCAACATTAGATTAACCCATCTTTTTATTTTTGGTGTGGTTGTAAATCAAATTACTAAGTGGACTTTGGCAATGGTATTGTCTTGTAGGATTAGTTGAGGCGAGTGTAAGCTAGTCCGGGTACTTGATTTCTCACAAAAGTTCGGCGATTGCCAAATTTCACACCGAGAATGACAATTATCAGAGTTTGGCAATTATCAAGTTTTAACGTTGAATTTGGCGAAGGGTGGGGAGAATTTGCCATTCTTGGTAGCTTGGATTTACTGTATTTGGTCCTGGAACGGGAAATTAATTGAATCACACCACCGGCCACTAGCTTTTTCGGTTACCAACAGAGCGAGATCTATATCATTCTGGGACCCCACAAAAAGGTCCACTTCTTCTGGTGGTCTCTCTCTCTCTCTCTCTCTCTCTCTCTCTCTCTCTCTCTCTCTCTCTCTCTCTGTGAATCTGATAGTATGATTTCATTCAGCTGCAGTAAACTAGGACAAAAAACAAAGATGGAGCAACTACCAAAATTAAGCACATCAGCGTCAATTAACAGAATACCAGTGAAGTGGACGCGAAGAAATGAAACTCCCCACAATGATTTAATTTGTTTATTAAGTTCCCTTTTAAGTAATCAAACTTCACCCCTACAATTAGCAACTACTAACCACCTATCTCTCTCTCTCTCTCATGCACTCTCTCCTAGTATAAACTCTGTGGTGGCTTTACACTTCAAAACCAGAGAGTTTTTCTTAGTCACGACAGCCTTGATTCATCATTATAGCTAGTCCCCCCTCTCCCTCTCAGGTTAGAGATTTGGGAGCTGCCTAATTAAGATGGAAAGAGAGGAGGGGGTGGTGGTAATAGGACGGGCCGAGATCGATACCCGAGCGCCATTCAGGTCGGTAAAAGAAGCAGTTATGCTCTTTGGTGAGAGAGTTTTAGCCGGGGAAATCTATGCCAACAAGCTCAAACAGGTTCTCTCCAGCTTAATACATGTTCCAACTTCCAAAAGCATCCAGTTTTCAGTGTGTGTGTGTGTGTTTTTTTTGGCAACAAGGTGATCTTTTTTCCTTTCGTTTAGGAGGAGCTTGTTTTATAATTCAGTTTTCGAAGATTCACGGCCAGATAAACATGCACGAAACATGTTTTAGTGTTTATTTTCAAATAACAGATAAAAAGATCTCAAAGGATAAAAATTCGGGTTATACAAATATGACAAACGTACCGTAAATGAATAAGTGATGAAATTATAGACTTATAGTATGAGATATTTGGCTTATTTAACTGTGTGTGTGTATGTGTTCTAGCAAATATCTGTTGATGGTAGGCATGTGTGTCTAAATAGATACGGGATTAACTGCCAACCACAGCCGTACTAGCTGACGAACCTCCTATCTAGTAGTAGGGCATACAATTATCTTGCCCATGCATACAATAGGAAATGAAGTGGTTATACTTATAACTCATGTGTTCATGCTATTGAAACTGCACAACAAGTGTTTTCGTAGTCGAACCTACCAAGTAATTTCTCGTACATGTAATTACCTTAACTCTGAAGTTAACAAATGTGTGAAGATGACAGAATATTGTGCTCCTCTTCTTAGAAATCAACTGTCAATGACATTTTATATGTTAATCATCCCAATCTTTCTTTTCTCTAATGTCAAAAATAGAAGAGAAGAAGAGAATACGCAATCGAGCATACAAACTCTAATGTGCTTCTTTTCGTTTCTTTTAGTTGCAAACCAGAGAGAGTGAACATGGACAATACCAATCCAGAATTGGAGCTGTATCAGCCGAGCTTGAGGAGACAAAACAAAGCCTTCAAAAAGCCAAAGAGGAAGCCCATTTCATGGGTTCCTGCCTTAACTCACTTAAACAAGAACTTGAACACACAAAGAGAGAGCTACACCACTTGAAGACAAGAGAATTAGCCCCTAAACAACTGGCATTTGATCCCGAGATTGAAGAGATCAAGTTCATAGAAAACGCGAGGGGTGTTGAAGGTAATACTACACAGAGAGAACAAGGTTTGGAGTACTACTTGGAAAAGAAGAGATCTGTCAAGTTTGCTAGCCCTCCTTCACTAGCAAAAATTATTACCAGCAAAGATGTTGGTGAACTGATGCACACAAACTCTAATTCTTCTAAAAAGAAGCCGAAGAGGAAGCCTCTTATCCCTTTCATGGGAGGGTTGTTTTCCAAAAAGAAAGGAGGCCAAGAAGGCCAGTCTCCAGTAGGCCGTAGCCCTTCAATGGGCATGTGATATCCGTCTGTCCAAAAGTTCGCGTCCCCTGGTCCGAAATAACCCTCAAGAACAGAAGCGATAGCAGAGGAGCAGAAGATATTGAGAACAGAGTATCTCGTGCCAGCCATACGTATAGGAAGATTATGGAGCCAAAAAATTTGATGGCGATGAGCTTGGGAAAAATACATTAAGAAAAGTGCACACTTTTCCGGTTCATATCTTCTTCTTTTCTTTTTCTTTTTGATGGTGACATCGTCTCTCTCATATATTGCTTCCAATCGATCTGCATTTCTGTTTCTTCATTTTTTGGCTGCACAATGAGTTCATATTTTGATATTGGTCATGGTTGTGGATTGTAGATGAGAAGAAGATTGTGGATGTTCTCCTTAATACACATTAGTTCTTGCCTTTTGCTAATAATGCTCTAACACTAGTTACTCAATACCTATACAAACATGCATACATAGTTAAAGGGCCGGCTCAAGACTTTTAGGGGGCTGAAAGCGCACTCTGAAAATGAGGCCTTTATTCATTTTTCTATTAACAAAAATCCAAATAGCAAATTCGAAACAAATAAAGAATGTAGTTGCTATGGAATACGCCTAGTTGCTATGGAATACGCCTTACTATTCCAAAGTTCAAACTAAAGGTACGCACATATCTCTCTTAAAAAATTGCACTTTTGCACGTCTTAATGATAAAGTGTTGTCTAATACAATATCCAAGCAAAGAAATCTAAACTGCATTCATTCCAGAGAAGGTAACTTTTTCTATTTTTTATGCCTGTCAAGCTAGTGAAGGCAATAAGTTTGCTTTACAGTTTACTTTTGTTTCTATCCCTCGGCTGTGTAAGAAAGAAGACTCTTTTAACTGCTATAAATATGCATTTGGTGGATCTAGCATGCTTACGAGTAAGAAATGCTAGATGGCTTAGCTCTTTTGTTTATGAAGTTTGGCCTAACACTTCAGTGGGTGAAATTGGATAATCATTAATTCCGAACATAACATATATGGGCTCTACCATAATTCTAGGGCCTTAAGTTGGGCTTCAAGTGTGGGGCTGGAAGCAGCCGCTTCCTTGGCTTACCCCATGAGCCGGTGCATAGTTTTGTCCGAAATTCCATACGAGCAGAATTTTGTGAAGAAATTTATTCCAAAAGAAAAATATTCCCTCCGTCCAAAAAAGATGACAATTTTTGAAATTTGTGTCATTTTTCATTGCTTATATCTTTCAATCTATAATGTTTTTTCATGAGTTTGAAAACTTCGTATAATAGAACTAATTGAGAACTTTCAAACAAGATTCATATTGCATATTTTTTGAGATTCATATTTAAAGATATAAGGAATTAAAATTGACATGAATATTAAAAATTGTTATCCAATTTGGGACGGAGGGAGTACTTGTAAAGAAACTGATAAGATGAGAAAAGGGTGAAAAATCCACTTTCACTTAGATGGGTAGCCTCATTCGCTCTCCATCTAATTTCTACAGATGACGACCTTAGCCATGTTGACAAATACATTGATGGATCGATGCTGCAAATTTGTTATACGGTAGTCAATTAATAAACAAAACAATGCGCATAATATTTTACTTTGTCAGAACAAGAGGTAATCAAATCTTTTTATTTTTCCGGTATTCTAATGTTTCTACACGTTCTCTCCCTCTCTCTAGGTTAGATGTTTTGAGGCAATTTCGTGCCATGTTGTCTAGAGTAGTACACTGTTTTTCTCCATGGATAATTTTTTTTAAGTTGTAATAAAAAATGTTGTGTCGCGCCATTTTTTTTGATCGACGTATTGTGTCGTGCCTTTAGGCATGGACAATCACGAAATCCACGATACTGTTTTTGGAGCTTTTCTATGGTCATGACAGGATTAGTGTTAATTGAATTAGTGTTCTGGTTTGCGATGATATTGATTTTTATATTCGTAAATGTGTATGGATTGGGGTATGACCTGCGTAATTGTACATGTCTTCCAGTTTTTTGTTAATTTGTTCTTGCTTATCCACAATGAAGGCTTTACTACTTATTATGAGTCAATTGTGGGATAAAAAATTTGTGAGACAGGTTGTCGGTCAGATTTTGATTCGCTAAATTATGATCAATGTTGTAACGACCCGAATTGGGACGTTACAGATATAGTTGAGATTCTGATTATAATTCTGACCCATTGTTGGTTTCGGTCAACCCTTAAGGATTCAAGGGTAAGGACCTGAAGTTTTTTTTGTAGTCCAAGATGTTATTTGTTAATGGGAGAAAGAAAAAAAAAAAGAACATTTTTATTTTCCTTTCATGTACTTCCTTTTTGATAACTCAGATGTTCATGTCAATTTTTGCGCACCTCAACAAATCCTAGGGGCTTCACCGCCCACTTGCAGGGAGTTGAAGAGAGTACTCAACACTGACAATACCTCAAAGTTAGTCCCAACAATCTGATGATATGAATATGTTACTTTATTGATGATTGCCGTGAAGTTGTAGTTGATATAGTTGCTGTGGGTTACCCGACTCTCCTCTCCTCTCTACCAAGGTAATTTGGGGCTTTTGGCATCATTGTTTGTGTTGTGCCTATAAAACGTGCAGGGGTGCGCATGTGGTCTTATTGCACGTGTTGGAGTTAATAAATTATTACACTGAGTTTGATTTTTCTTGGACTTTGATTGTGCTCTAACATAGACGGGCTCACTTGAAATTTAACAAAATGGAGTACCTATTGTCATCTACTACTTTTCTATTTTCTCTAATTCCATTCACTTTTGGGTTAAAAATATGTTGCGTTGTGCCTTTAGGCACGTGCATCCACTAGTTAATAAACAAAACAATGCGCATAATATTTTGCACAAGATGCTTAATTATGTACGCATTGTCTAGCTCCGCGGCAATTGGATGGAACATTGCGACATCAAAATTTTGTGTGCTAAATATTGTGTGCACTGTTGTGTTCTTACATTTTCTCGCAAGATATATGCATGCGTACGTCCGTACCCCACAACTTTATCCCTTAGACTTGTTCCATCTATTTGTTTGCATTTGGATATATAATTTTCAGGGTGATTTGTTGAGGAGAAGAGAGATAAAAAGGGGTCAAACCAAACCAAACCAAACCAAACCAAACCAAAAGGATTGAGTTCCTTTCCGGTCAATGAAAATGGACTGGATCGTCCGGTTTGCCTGTTTGTGGGCCTTTTTCGAGCTCATTTTGATGATCTAAACCGTTCATATTTTATAACTCGTCGAGGATATCAACCACGCCAAAAATCAAGTTGATTGGACATCGTGAGATGTGATTTTAGAATGCATTTGGACCATTTGGTTTGTGCTTGTGAAGGCCTGATTCGATCTGGGTTGCGCTTCAACGTCGGTTCGGGGTATGACCGTACCTATGCGGTAATTAGTGATGTAAATATATACTAGTACATAGATTGAATGGATTGTTATTTTCGATAACCAATGCAACATTGTTATACAGACTATATGTTTGCAAAATATTGCGTTCATTATTTTGTTCTCATACTTCCTCGCAAGACCTACCTGTGTACCACACGGCACTAATTTATCAAGAGTGCAACACATACAACCATTGTGTAAAACACAACACACAACTAATCTCTATCCGTCCATTGTTGTAATAAACAGCTAGGATTTGCTCAAACTTTTCCCTGAAAGGGTTTTTTTAAAATCTAGACCGTCCAAACACATATGGACGGCCAGAAATACAACCAATACAACGGTTGTGCGCGTAGCATTTTTGCTAATTTATAGAGTTATTGGTGAGGAGCAGAGAGAAAATGATTTCAAACTCAGCAAAAACAAAAAACAACCACAAAAATGTGTCGGTTTTCATTTCCAAAATTTCAAGTTGGGTATTTAATTTTTATACCTTCTCTTTTCCTTTACAGATCCATTCGCAAACTCAAGATATATATATATGAGTCCCTTTCTTATAAGGACTACCTTATTTTAATAAAATGCGGACCTCTATTTTCCGATCAAATTTTGATGATCCGAGCCGCTCAATATGTTCAGAACGTGATTTTAAGGGTACCCGCGAGAAATCAGCAAAAAAAAAGACCGGGAAGAGCTTCATCCGAGCAGTTTTTGTTTGTTTTTTATCTAACGGTTCAAATAAAAACTGCTCAAATCAAGCCCTTTCCGGTCATTTTTTTTGCCAATTTCTGGCGGGTGTTCTTAAAATCACGTTCTGATCACATTGAGCGGCTCAGATCATCGATATCAGATCGGGAAAGGCGAGAAATGGGAGGTCCGCATATAAGGTCCTTATTTTAAGGTCCTTACTTGAAGATTTCTGTATATATATATACTAGTGTTTGCCCGTGCCTACGGCACTACGCATGCCGGTTGGAATTGTCCGTGCCTACAGCACTTGCTAGCTAGTGGCTCAAACACTATCAATTCATTAGTGTGTAGTATGTGATCCTCTTTTTAGTTGCACGAAAGAGAATTACCCGTACTTACAGCACTCCCCCAACTATACATTTAAGCTAGCTACAATGAATTATCAATTTGCTTACAGAATTCACTCTTAGGCCTTTTCTTTTGCTGATTGGAAATGGTAAGAGAATAGAAAAACTAAATAAGATAAATCAAACTAGCTATTTTCTCAAATAAGGAGAAACTTATTTCCAGAAATCATAAACCAAACAGACCAAGGCTAGACCATCACGTATGTTCAATCGTAAAAGTGGCCTTTTTACAAATAGGTGGTGCGTACTCATTTGTCTGTAATTCCTTCAAATTCCAAGCAAACAGTAAGAAAGAAAGAAAAAATCTCCAATCAATTGAAAACTCGAGAACAACCTCAAGTGAACTCATTTAACGAAGAGGAGAGAGAAACCGATTTCTTACTTGAGAACCCGACACAAAATCGATGGGCTGAATGGAGTCCAAGAAATCAAGCCTCCCGGTTTCCTCTGAGAGCAACGGAAGTGGTGACGGTGGCGAAATCGATGTGAACGTCCTTTAACTGAAAAAAAAGACAGAAAATAAGGAGCAATTCAAACCTCACAAAAACCATAGCTAGGGCTTCGAAACCTCAACAACGAAGACTCCCAATTTCGTCTAGACGATTTGAGCAGTTAGGGCTCCGATTGAAAACAGAGAGACTGATAAGAAGAAGGAGTACGGTGGTGTCGCCGGAGACAGATAGGTAGTCGTCGCACATCAGGAAGAGTCCGGGTTGCTTCGTCAGAGGTGAGGGGGGGGGGGGGGGGGGGGGGGGGGGGGATGGGAGCGTGTTCAAGGGGAGAGAATAGCGTGGGGATGGGTGAGGTTCAAATTTTGGATGAAGAAGATTACTGTATGTATTTTTGTCCAAATATAGTTAAAATCTATTATAAAGAGCAATTTTTAATATATTATATATTAAAAAATATAGTTAAAATATTAAATTTTTTAATTTTTAATCCGTTTGAATCGGTGCTAAAATTTTATTTTTTTGATAATTTTATCTTAAATAGTCATAATGGAATTTTGGCTCGAAGGGCTTTCAATGGGCACCCTAAGATAGTCATGAAATTAAATAAAGAGTCTTAGGATACTTATTAAAAGGCCTTAGAGACAAAAATTTACTATGACCAAGTAGGATAAAATGATCATAAAAATAAAATCTTCGCACCGGACCAATTTGAAAAATGGAGCACTTAAATTTTTAATCACATTTTTAATATATTATATATTTAAAAAATATAGTTAAAATATTAAGTGTTCCAATTTTCAATCCGTTTGAACCAGTGCGAAAATTTTATTTTTCTGATAATTTTATCTTAAATAGTCATAATTGAATTTTGGCTCGAAGGGATTTCAATGGGCACCCTAAGAGAGTCATGAAACTAAATAAAGAGTTTTAGGATGCTCGTTGAAAGGTCTTAGAAACAAAATTTTATTGTGACCAAGTAGGATAATAAAATCTTCTTACCGGTTTAACCGAATTAAAAAATAAAGCACTTAATTTTTAATAACATTTTTCATTTGTGAACGTGTGTGCCGGCGTGTGTGAACGTGTGTGCATGTGCATAATAAGTGCCACATAGGACAACGGTGCCACGTAGGACAAACACCCTTCTGTTTATTATATATATATATATATATATATACACACACACAAAAACTAGCAACAAACAAAGAACTTTAGGAAACAAAAAGGACAGCAAATCCAATATTAGTCATGGGATGGTGAAGATTCACGTACTCAACCCTAAGGAGTTGGTTTAATTTGGTGGTCTATGTACGCCTAGACTTAGGGGTTTGCTTCTCACAAGGGTTTCAAGTTCGAGATTTCTCAGGTGCTATCAACTTTTTCTGCGGAGATCATTTTATACAGAGCTTTGCTTTGATTTTAATTAATTGGACATCCCGCAAGTTGGCGGTGAAATTGTGCCAATAAGATTAATCGAGATTTGCGTAAGCTGGCCGGAACACCTGAGTTATAAAAATAGCAGAACATCAAGTTGGATGTCGTTTCTGAACATAAGACAAGAGGTTCATATGGTCATAATAAGCCCTTCAATATTATTGAATTGAATTGAATTAAATGCAGAGACAGATTTATGTGCTAGGGGAGATGGCTTGAACGTCCAAAGCGGCCGGGCACACATGCGGCCATGTGATCTATCGAATCCCTTTCCAACTCATAAGACATGGCTGAAAATTAGTATATGCTAACTGCTCATGGAGCTAGCAATATATATATATAATATATTGCTGCATGGCTTCAATGCTCCAAGGCAACAACCTTTTGCATGTGATTGATTTTTAGGGTGTTGAAATAATTAATGTCTATGAGCTTACCACTGGGAGGTTCGTGATAACATCAATTAGGCTTAATTTAGACAATTATAACATCATCTTAATACCGAGCAAGCCTCGATCAAGGTTTTAAACAAAAATCGTTACGTCACCTATTGATGGTTAAGAATTGGTGTTTGCAACCTCTGATATCGTTACACTCTACTGTACTCGTCCTACCAGGGACGGAATTAGGATTTCGTAAACTCGGGGGCCGAACTATGAACAACAAGATTTCAAAATTTCACGATTCTCAAATCTAATAGTTTGTTTGGTTTATTTTGAGGAAGATTTTTTCGGTAATGAGTTGAGAGAGATATAAAGGAAAAGGAGATTAATAATTAAAGTAAAAACTTATCGAGACCGTGTGCAAAGAGATAAAATGGGTTTTGGGACCCAAAATGAACACATTCGTAAGACATTTAAATGTCTAAATAACACCCAATACAAAATACAATGTTTAGGCGTTCACAAAAAAAAAAAAAAAAAACTAATACTAAAATTAAAATTTCACAAAAAAAAAAACGATTCCCAAAGTAAATATTGCTCCTCCTAATTAAGTACTCAATATATACTTCACCGCTAGGTACTGCCTCAATTACTTTGGCTAAAAAAGTATAATTTCAAAATATTTACAACCGCTACACACGATTTCCGTTACGTATTATAATTGATACTCAAATTACCGCGGACATACGGTACCATTAGTGTTACGGGCGCGCTGCCGCTACGCAGCATCTTGGCGCAATGTAGGAAGCAATTGTTAATTAATTTGACTAGCTAATTGATCAGGCTGATTCCGCGCAACAACTCCGGCAAAATTCCTGACCAAGTAATGGTTTTATTCGCAATTAATGTTGTATGTTGTCCTGTCCAAAATGCCAATTCGATCGTATATATGTCTATTATTATTATATGTACATTCCCAGATTCCTGATCAATCGTGGGTTTATTAATTTGATTATTAATTGTTTATTCAATAATTCAAGGTTCTGATCTCGATCATCATATAAGAAACAGTCGTTCATAAATTAATAATAATCTCCTCCGTAGTTTGCTCGCATCCGCAATTCTTGTTAATTCTTGATGATCACATGCATCATCATCACCTAAAAGCAATTTCATTGTCTGTCGATCTGAACCCAATTAACATACCAGCAAGGGCAGTTAAAACTGTTTTTTTTCATCGTAAAGCTTTTTTAAGGGGTCTTAATTAGACTCTTAATCAACTGAAAGGACAACGTACTTTAGTATCAAATTAAAAATGCTACTTAACTAAGCAAATTAGTGATAATTTTTTAATGCCAACCGGTAGAAGTACATTCCAAGAGTTGCAATAATGGAATTGGGATACCTATAGCGACCTGCGCTGGAGCATCCAACGCTCCAAAACCCCATCGTAATTAGGCCAAATCAGGCACAACGTTTAGCCCTAGCTCCTCCCCTCCTATGTTACCAATCGTTATATGAGGTCTACTTTTGGTCACTCACAATTGATCCGAACCGATTAATAATTCGAGTGATCTCGTAAAAAATAAGTTTAATCGGATGAATGTAAACAATCATATATGCTATTGATCTAAACTGCAGATATTGAAGGACTTCTTGAGAAGAATATTCATTAAAACAATTATCTTGATCAATCGATATCGCTACATATTACAACAATTCATAATTTTTTCGTTTTGATACATATTGATATCCGCTTCAAATAATTTTTTTAATGAATGCTCTAGCAAAAATAGCTCGCTACAAGCCCCTCGATTCCTGTATTAATTAACTGGACACGACATCAATCATGTGAGTTCTGATACTACCAGATCAAACCCAAGGAAGAAATTAATAAACTAATAATGGAACCCTCTTATAAATATTAAGGGCTGTTTCATTGCTAGATTCCCAATAACTTCTCTCTCATACCCCCCACACGGTCATCCTAAGGAAGCTAGACCAACATGAAAACCAGCTATCTATGCGTGCCCAAGTTCAAACTCTCCACCACCACCTCCACCTCCTACGGCAGAAACAACCGCCGGCTGTCGCCAATGTCGCTGCTGGACCGCCTCCGCCAAGCCGTGTATCGGATAATCATGTTAAACGCTCTCTGCAAGACCAACGTCCAACAAACTGATCATGGATCAGCTGGTGGTTCTGATCAAGTTCAAGCCCGTGGTGGTAGATGTGGCTATAATTACCTATACGACCCTCGTCACAACGAAGCCGTGGCCGACTGCATTGAGTTCATTAAGAAGACGGGGATTGCGGCGGAGGAGAACCGCGACTCTAGTGCTAGTGGTGGCTCCATCGACGCTGCCTCTGAGCTCGTCTTTACGGTGCCAGTTATGTGATTTATCTCTACCCGTCTTATTGCACTGCCGTTGCTAGTGAATCAAATCTTTTTTGTTTTGTTTTGTTTTCAAATTTGGTTAGTTTTTGACAACCGCATCACTGGCTAGCTTGCACTCAATCGACTAATTTCAGGATCTCAAGGCTAACGGCAAGACAAACTCTCCATTGGCTTCAAGGTTTGGAATGCTTTAATTCCGTGGGATTGGACATGCAACCTTATAGAGAACAAACTCTTTTTCTTTCTCGTGGTCACTTGATCAAACCCTTGGGTTTAAATTTGGTTACTTTGTAAATTGAGGTGTAAAACTGATTACAGGGAATTGTAGACCGTTTTTCCTCTTGTTCTTTATTTCGTCTTGGGTTTGAGGTTCCGAAAAAAGTGTGCACCAAATTTAGTAGTATATTTTACTACTAAAAGTGATGCTTTTTTCAATGGAGGACTCTCTCTCTCTCTCTCTCTCTCTCTCTCTCTCTCTTTTGATTGCGGAAACCTTGCCTGAGAGGTGAAGGAGGCTTTCCTATTATTGATCATTAGTTTTTCTTTTTTCATGATCCAATTGACCAATTATAGGGAATCTCGGCAATCTCGGATCTTAACGGAGTAATGGACGGTTCAAATTTGTATGCGCTTAGATTTAATCCTAGCCGTTTGTTGATTTGTCTATTATGCATCCACAGTACTAATGAAACACCCTAAGCTAATTAAATAAAATTAGTTCTTAATTAGCCTGGTATCATGTTCTTGTTATAGGAAAAATGTACTCTCTTCGTCCTTAAATAAGTGTTCAGCGCGCAAAACTAGGCATTACAAAATATGCATGTTTTTCATTAAAAATTTTAATTTTTTTTCACAATTTAATAGAACTTATTGATATCTATTGATTTGTGAAAAAAATTGATTTTTTAAACGAAACAAATGCATCTTTTTGAAGGTCTAGGTTTGCGCGTCGGACACTTATTTAGGGACGGAGGGAGTAATATATATCCTTTTCATACATGCAAAGATTAAGAATATCTTGTTCTTGATAACCTATCTGGCTATCTCCCTATAAAATTTGGCAACAACATTATTTCTATACGTTCTAATAATTAAAAGGCTATGCAATTTTTTTTTTTGTCACAGAACTTGTGCCATAAATTAAAAAAAGAAAGAAAGAAAAAACCTCCAAGAACTTGCCATCCAAACTACACTGGGCCTTTCAAAACAACACTGAGCCGTGGCAGGAGAGATCAATCATCTCAATGTCAGGCCCATAACCTTCGGCCCCTATCTTCCCAATGTCCCCCTCAAACCAGCACTGTGGGTTTGGGAGCCTGGGCCTAGACTAAACTTAAACGGGCCCTAACCTTAGGCCCATATGCACGAAATTACTAACATTTAACAACTCCATTATGCTCTTTCTTTAACAGCAAACGAGGGGTCACTTTGGCTGAGAATCCATTATGCTCTTCTTCACTTCAACTAGGGGTGGCAAATGAGCGGATTTGGGTCAAATTGGGTAAGTTATAAGTGGGTTATTTAGAACCAATTAGTTATGAGCTTAATTATCCTTACCCGACCCGACCCATTTATTTAAAACCAAACCCAACCCGCCCATGAACCCAATTATACAATTTTTTTTTAATCCTGAACATCATTAACCCAATTACATACAATGAGTATTAAAATATACTAACCACCGGATTTTATAGAACAAAAATACTGTTTGGTCACGTGTTTATTTATATTCAGTCGAATTAGTTCTTACGTTTATGTTCATCAGTCTTTCCCGGATTATATAGGGTTGCAAATAAACCGAGTTGCTCGCTAGCAATTCGAGGCTAGGATCATCTTGACGCGGCTTGACTCGTTTAGTAATCGAGTTGAACTCGGGCTCAAGTTATAGGCTCGTGTAAAAAATGAGCCGAGCTCAACACTCTAAAGCTTGGCTCGGCACGACTCAAAAAACTCGACTTGTTTGCATCAGCGCTTTCGGCAGCTCGTTTATAAAAAACTTGTTTAGCAAATGAACCGAACTCGGCTCGTTAAGGCCGGACCAAACTTGAACACTACAAAACTCGGCTCGTTTGCACCCCTGGCCGGATGCATAACATGAACCGCTCAAATTATAGTTTTAAATCTTGAGTGGAGCCAAAGAAATGGGTGTTATGCTCAGATCATAGTAGTTTGGGAGTGAGCTTAACCAAAGGAGCAATTTCCAAATTCTAGAGAGAGAAATAAACAAACAGAGACGAAATGCAAGGAAATTTGAGAAGTTACACTAGTAACGAAGACGAGATCAGCTATGGAGATCACTCGGTGTCAGTGAGAGAGGGATGAGATTGTTTCATGAAGGTTTTCTTTGTTAGGTTATTATATTCATGATTTATTGGGTCATTTAAATTGACCCAATTAATAAATGGGTTAGATGGGTTGGACCCATTATAACCCAACTAAAAATGAGTTGTGTTAGGTCTATTTTCTTATATATGAATTTGGATTGATTAATAGGTATAAGTTCAATTTGTCACCCCTAACTTCAACTGAGAAGGGGAGAGAGAGAGAGAGAGAGAGAGAGAGAGAGAGAGAGAGAGAGAGAGAGAGAGAGAGAGAGAGAGAGAGAGAGAGAGAGAGAGAGAGGGAGAGAGAGAGAGAGAGAGAGAGAGAGAGAGAGAGAGAGAGAGACGTGGGTATGTGAATGAAGGAAAGTTTGACAAATGAAATGTTGAAGGTCCCATTACTAATGAAGGGTCGGTTGTTGGAAACTTGGAATTGAATGAACATGAGCAATGTTCATGTTCGAGAATCTCTATAGCCCTTTATGTGGGCCAAAATACTTTTAATATCAGTACATGCGGAACACGAGATTTTAGCTTTGAACTTGACATAGGTACAATAAAATCTCCTCGTATAAATACTACAAATAGTAATTAATATTATGTGACGAGATAATACTTCCTGGCTCACAAAGTATCCCACACTTCTATTTTACGTACCAAACGACAAAGAAATGTTGAAGGTAGTGTAACAGCAGCAGGAAAATGGGAAAAGAAAGAAACCAACTTGGCAATTGTAGGTAGGTTCGCAAATAGTACTTACACGAAAAAGGATAAAAAGCGTGATGGCAGGACATGGGGCTCATTTTACTAGTAAGGGACATTACGTACTTGAATCCCCAAAAAGCTTTCAAGATATCCTTTCCTTTGGATCCACAACTGTAGCAAACCAACCACTCTCCATAGTTTCTTTTTCACATCCATCTCTCTCTCTCTCTCTCTCTCTCTCTCACTCTCTATCACACACACTCTCTCTCTCACACACAAGGGCCCCACTGCAGTGCCCTAAAAGACATTAAGGTCATCAGTTGCCGTAAAGTACGAAGAATTGTCAAGCCAAATTAATGAAATGCATCCATGGAAATCTTCTTGATAGAGATTCTGGGATTTTTTAATTATTTTTTGTTTACATTAATGTGGGCTACTCGTATTTGTGCATATTTTTTTGTACAATATATTTGTGCATACGAAGTCACGAAGACAATGCACTATGCAAATCCTCTTTAGCTAGTCTAGGATTGAGTTTTGCATCTAGTATCTCAGTGCAGGACATGTGATAAAGTAATTAGATATATTACGTAAAGACGTAGATGACACAGTGGACATAGTATATCATATTATCATTTGTTTATTGTATCCGAAAGCATCTCCAATGTAAAATCCTAATTTTTTGTTACAATCCAAATTTTTGGCTAGTCAAATGGATCAAATTACCACTCTACTGGATAAGCTGGAGACTTCTTTAAACATGTCCTTTATAATTAGAGATGTCATCATGACTGTATGTAGTGTAATTATATTATTTTTGGAAAATGATAGAAATGCATAGTGTATTGTTTTGATCATCTTTTAGGGAGGGCGTGAGGGGATAGACAAAACCAAAAAGAAAAATGGTGGGGCCAACTACTATATATTTCTAGATTTTGTCTTCAGGATTTGATTTCTGGACTTCATCTTATTACTATCAATACACTCCACAATTTGTCCTCTGCTATTTAAAATTACACACAATTATACAATTCTCTATGCACACTAGAAATCAAATTGTAAAGTTTATTTATTGATAAAGAAATATATAGAGTACAAAAAATCCTTTTCCTTGTCTTCGTACATATACATACATACATACATATATATATATATTTATAGCCGCAAAATTTTATTAAGCTTAAGAATCACAAGTTTAGGGACAACACATTTACATCTCAAGAACTCAGCAAAGAAAATTTGCCAACCAAAACAACCTATCCTTAATTTTTTTTTTTTTTTTTTGATCCGCAACCTATCCTTAATTAGATGTGACTATTAGTCCATCTTATAATAATATCTCTTGGTTTTTAAAGGGGATGTTTGAGGTTTGAGTTATGAAGGGACATCGAACTTCTTTTTTTTTTTTTTTAATCAAACAGAATAGATTAACATTACGCTAAGCGAATAAGTTCAAGTTGCAATAACAACATTACATACAATAACTAGCGAAACCAGGCAAAACAAACGCCTATCCTAATTAGTTCTAAGATGGCCCACACCACGGGCTTCAGCAATGACGAATTCCCTAGCAGCGCCGGGAACATTTCTGGTAACAATGAGATCTTCCTATTGTTGAGAACCAAGGTGGACTCTCTGTCTGATTAATTAGCTTGACGAAAAATGTGGAAGATGGTTGAGTTTGTCCCAGTTGCTACTCTTCGCGCTTCCTCCACAATGTGACGTTGATCGAGGGTGATCTGGAGGAGGCCCATCTCGGATGTATTGGACTGCAACACTGGAGTTAGACTCAATCTTCACATTTGCCATGCCTTTTTGCAGGATGATGGTAAGCCCTGTATATAGTGCCCAGATTTCAGCTTCAAGGTTGCTGCTACTAGCTGCCTTTCCATAGAATCCAAGGATCCAGATACCACTGCTATCTCAGAAGACTCCCCCAAACCTAGCTGTCCTGGTGGATTAGTAGAAGCACCCATCCGTATTAAGCTTGATTTCACTTGCCAAAGGGTGATGCCAATTAATAATATGACCAATACAGGATGCATTTAAATGAGAAATCTTAAAAGCCTCAAAAATTTCCTTAGCATAATTAGATACAGCCTTTTTACACACAGAAGATATTGTTTCCAGATTGTCAAAACATTTTTCGTTACGAGCCTTCTAAATCTGCCAAAGGGAAACAAATAAAAACAGTGCTCCAAGTTTGCTTAGTATCCAAATGAAAGGAAGCTTTAGATTTAGCATTAGACAGAATCCAATCCAAGCGCGGCTTATCAAGACTCCCATTAAACCAAGTAATAGAGCGAAGACAGTGCCAAAACAACCCATTAATTTCACTCCAATTTCGCATTGATGTATACATTGTTGGCAAAAACAAAAACAACCTCTCTTTTTTTTCTTCCCCTTTTTTGATCGGCAACAAGATTTTATCTACACAGTTTTTAAAAATTAATCCTTTCAGAAACACCCCATCTAGCACAAGTAAAGAGCTTTGTTCTCAGGAAGCCTTAAAATTCCTTGAGGTATAGAGGAAATCCCTGTCTTCATACATTCTTAACACATTCACTGAAACTTTAAATCCACTCTATCAACTATCCAGGCCGAACATTAATATGCTATTGATATGTTAAATTTGGCTTCGAGTTTTGTTACAGCTACACATACGCGAATAGTATCTCTTAGTATTTGTGCAAGTAGCCAAGTACCAGTAAGTATATGTACATTTTCTTTTAATCATGTTTATGTATATATTTTACATGACGTGTAGAGTGATTTTCTCTTTTTTCAAAATTTCCTCACTTCTGCCAATATACTACTGCTACAGTACTCCTACATTGATGCCTAACCTTGATGGAATTAGGGCAAGGAGAATGTTTCAGTCTCCCAGCTGAGACCACTGTAGTAAGTCAAGGATTGGGCTCAAGATGCAAGTGGAGTGGAGAGAGAGAGGGTCATTGGGATGCCCAGCCCAGTACTTGACAAGATTGATTTGTGATATTTACGATGTGAAGTGAGAGAAGCCCCGACTGGTTGGTGGGTTTGCTACTTATATAATTAACCATAATTTGGAATTAAATCGCAAGAAAAGAATTTTTTGAAAATCTCTTAATCCTAAAGCAGATGTCATGAAACGAGATGTGTAATTAAGCTGATCCAAACAACATTGACCATGGAATAAATTAAGTGAGGAAGAGGTTCAAATTTCAATAGTTTTACGCTTTTTTTTTTTTTTGGTCGTTGAAAATAACGGCCGCATGTAGTCCCAATTCTCCTCCTTTTTCTCAGTTTCATCATTCATTTTGTCCACTTTTTCCCTTAGTTTTCTTTTCACTTGCATAAGAGTACTCCAGTGAGTATTGCAGTTGCAGGGGAAGGATTAAAGGAACTCTACTACTTTATCCAGTGAAGTGTACAATCATTGTGAAATCTCTTCGTCATTGTACTTGTAAGATACCCCCCATTTCCATCCTAGTAATTTACGCACTGTAGCCTGCCTAGGGAGGGACGCTAGCTACCCTCAACACCCAACTCGAGTAATGCTAGATATAAAGAAAATTTATCTCGAAAGTGTCCCAATAAAAATAATCAGTGGTTGAGATTTATTTTGATGATTGAATTTTATACATCAAAGTGAATCTCAATTATCAATAGTTGTTTTTTTCGGGACACTTTCAAAATAAATTTTCTTTGTACCTAACATTTTAAGCCCATCTCTCATAAGTCCCTAGCTTTGGAAATAGAACTATGCTACAGTCACATATATTTACATTACATGCTCATTTAAACATGAAACATTCATTTCCATAAGTGTGCGGGTCTTAATATACTGTACAGAGTGTGAATAAAAAGGTCATTTTTGTTTGAAAATTCTGTGTAAGGAATCATATATATGCTTAGTAGAAAGAAGACATTCAAATTAAGGGGTGTGCAATATGGGTCGCGGGTTGAACGGCAGCGGTGGAGGGAAGAAGGGACCATCGGGGCACATGTCCCTACTATATATATTTTTTATTTTTTCATTGTTAGTTTTTAATTGAAATAGTAAAGGCACTGTTCCAGAAATCTTATTAAAAAATAAGCAGCTTATTTCACATTTTTAAACTCAAAAATAATATAAATGAAAATTGATTTTTCAATTTTTTTTGTATCATATAAAAGATCTCATCGAGAACTTTTAAACAAGATCCATATTGCATATTTTTAGATTTTAATAAGTTCATAATTTTTTAGATTGAAATTGCCTTCATAAAAAATAAGAAATTTTTTTATTTATTCCGGAACGGAGCCTAAGTAATAGCTTCTTCCTTCTTTCAACCTTTGGTTGAATATGTATTATTGGGGTCTTTTTCTTTATCGTTTTGTTTTTGTTTATGCTAGTTTTTTCTTTCTATCTCGATGTACTCTTTGTCAGAGTTTAGTAAAAAAATATCTATTGCCAATCAAAAAAGAATAATAATTTATTTCTTTGCAAAAAAACGTACATATCCAATTGGATATTTTGTTTACTTACTAAAAAATAGGATGAACATGATCTATTTCATTTGGGAATCATACAGGGTCCACCCAAATCATGATCTAAACTTTTTTTTTTTTGTAAGCATTAATCTTTTGATCAATTAATCCTCAAAAAAAATCATATGAATTGCACATTCGTAAATGCTTAAGCAAATTATATATATTTTTTGTCTAAAATCTATCCGATAATTTTGAAGCAAGACGCGTGTTATTCAATCAAATAGTACCAGATATAGGGATTAACTAATTTTTTTTCTTGAACTGTTTAACAATCAAGCCTTGCAGTGGATGTATTTTATTATCGAAGTAAAAACCCAAGGTGGACTACGCAAATTTGAATAATTTTTATACAAAATAACACTCTCGTACACTAGCCTAAAATTCCCCTTCATTTCTCACACCGCAAGACGCAAGCTACCTTCGCATCACCAATTAATTAACATCAACTCATGGGTGTGTTTATTGTTGTCGGAGCTTGGCTATCGTCGAAATTATCGTGACCTAGTGCCCCACTAATACGCATTCCTTGCTACGCTACTGTTGGACCGGTAATTAAAACTGACCGTTTATATCCCTCAATCATCTGGCTGACCTTCAAAATAATAATGGCTAGCTGTTGATAATAAATTTGAAGACACAATGTTTTGCTCACAAGTTTTTGTGTTCTTACTGTAGCAGGCCGAGCAAAATGGCTCGGACCATTTCCGAACGTGATCCAATAATCTCTTTTGACTCCAAGTCATCTTTTTCTCAACGTTCAGAACAGCAACCGTAGCCGAGGGTCCCCGTAGCCGAAGGTCCCGTTAATTACTACTTCCTTAAACGCTCTAGTCCCAGCACCCGCATGGGCGGGGAATACGTTCGTTTGGACAGCTGCCGAGGTCGCACGACATGCTCGGTTCCGAGCATGGCGTGGCCGACGATCCAGCCCGTCTACGTTAGAACAGTAGCCGTGGCAATAATGATGGTCGTGACGTCATCCAAACGGTTATGAGGATAATGATGGGGGCACGTGAAGGTGCCAGCTCATCTTGAAAACGGTTGCAAAACCCTCAACGTGATGTAAGAGTGACATCAGCCAACGCGTGTTGAGCGTTGGTGCAACCTTGGAGACCAAGCTAAGGGTTCCCTATAAATATCCCATTATGCCTACTTGGAGGAGGTACGCACAGAACAAACCCTAGCTCCTAATCCCTAATTCTTCCTTGCAAGTAAACTGACTCTTGCACCGGAAGGCCATCCCGGAGAACCTCCGGTGTGGTCTTTAGTCGTGTTTCGTTTTGCAGGACAGAGCAGGAAGCCAGGAGCTAACCTCGAGCCTACATTCAGAAAGTACAAACCACTCGGAACGGAGCCCCCACACTTACTGTATTAGATGCACTCGGTGCATTCGTGTTTGTAATTTCATTTTTATTAATGAAGTACTTACTCTTCCTATAAATTCAACTCATAAACTCAACATTTAGTAAATTCGATCTGTTTTCAATTTGAAAACATGGTAGCACGAGATCTAAATCGTAGGCTTAGCCAGATAGTCTTGTGTTTGTTCATGAAAAAAAAGAGCTTAATTATAAACATTGTGAATACTTAAAAGAAGAGTTCATCCAATGCAACATTAATCTCGTTCGATCGCAAGGCAACAGTTTAATCCTATATATGGATTTTTACACCCTCTACAATGAGGCTCAAGCTATTTCGGCTCTTGATGAGGCTCAAGCTGTTTGGGACTTCGAGAAGCCTATAGGTATTGGTTATGGTGGTGATCAGGAGGAGGACGCGATTAGGAGGATTGCTCAAATGGTGGAAGTTGATGAGGAGTGTTATAGAGCCATGTTGGCTTCGAACTAATGTTTTGGTTTTAGGAGTTGTGTTTGGGGCTTAGATATTTTGGGTGTTTGAGTTTTAGGTCTCTCTTTGGGAGTGGTGGTTTTCTTATTGTTGGTTTCTTGCCAATTTTGGATTGTTATTCTCTCCCTTCGGGTCTTTAAGGTATATGATTGTGGAGTGATGTCGCCTGTTTGTGAGGTTTCTTCCCTCGGCTTGATGCCTCGTTTAAGACCCTTTAATCTTTGTAATGTGTTTCGAAAGATTAATAAAAAAAATTTGTTGTTTAGAAAAAAGATTTTACACCCTCTAATCATGTTTGGACAGTGATAGCTCGGTTGATCTAAATGATTTTCTGGCCAGCAATTGTATTAGGAGGCTTGATCATGCCAAGTGATTTTTGAGACCAAAATCGTTAACGAACGGATACAAACTGAATTAATTCAGCCTAAATGCATGAGATTTTATGTGGCCAATTTACGCGCTTTGATGTTTTTCCTCATTAAAATGCATGTTTTGACAATTGCACAAAGGCAAGATTTTCATTGTGTATGAACGATTAACGATATACAATTACGCTTCTCCTCGATGTCTCATGCAATTTCTATGACAATGCAAGAAAATGCAACCTACTGGAATTAAGACGTACAAATAGCGGTCGATCTACATAAATATTACTACTACTATATATAGATTAATTTTCCCATGACAAGTTTCTAAGTTAATACTACAGACATCGATCGATCACATTGAGCGAGCCGCGGAAGTTAGCCAGAAATTAACTACGGAGTAATATTCTACTAGCTACTCCTGAATTCACCCATAAAGAACTACCAGATCAGTACTAGAAGGAAAACACAAAATGAAGATGGCATAGCTTAATTTGGACATGCCCAAAATATGTGTATATAATGGTAGCCAGGTGGAAATTAGCTAGTTCGTTAATCAGAGGACCACATGCCGGCGTAGGAGTTGAGACTAAGCTCAAGGGAAGTGCGAGCAGCAGTAGCAGAATTAGTATTGCCGTAGGCATAGCCGTTGGCGTGGCGGTGGTGGTCAGAATACTGGAACCAGCTGCTGCTGCTGCTGCCGGAGTAGTAGCAGTTGTTGTTGGGTATTTCGGGCTTAAGAACCACGTTGTCGGCGTGCATCGGGAAGAGAGGCAGGGTTTCAATCTGAGGTTGCTCTTCTTGATCATCTTCTTCTTGCTCATCATCTACTTCCATTGCGTTAATCCTCCTCTGGTACTCAAGGAAAGGGTATGGCTGAGAATATGGATCCCCACCACCACCACTACCTACCCAGAAATTGTGGCCTATTGTTCCACTACCACCACCATTGCACCCTGCTGATATGGTGCAGTCCTGATGAGAGAGAGAGAGAGAGAGAGAGAGCAATTAATTTACACTCACAAAGCTGTGTCGACCCTAGAGAGTAGAGTTTTTGTGATTTTCCTGGGTTGTCTTAATGAAATTATTAACCATAAAAAAAAGGTATAGAGGCTAGAAAAATGGAAGGTTACAACTTACAACCTTGAACAAATGGCTACAAATTACATTTTTTTTACAAAAATATCATATCCTTTAATTTTAAATTTTTTTTCTTTCTTTGGCTCAAAGGGAAAAGAGTGAACTCTTTATGAAGGGGCCGCTCAAAAAAAACCTCTTTATGAAGGGTAACTAATCAATTTAATCACAATGATGTACATGTGTTGTTTCTTAAATGCAAGTAGAGAGATCAGAAAATAAATAAATAAATAAATAAATGGGGGAAGGTTAAGATAGACTAACAAATGGTAGTAAAAGATAAAACCAAATTCAAGGAAAGCTATAAAACTCCTCTCCTTGAAGGGAATTTCGCTAATTCCCTGAATGTTGTAAAGCTAGACAAAATGAAGGCCCAAAAAAGCCCCATCTCTTTTGGAAGGAAGGAAGGAAAAAACATACCCTAAAACTTTTCTCCATATTCACAGATCCATACCCATAGCTTCCCATCTGGCCCACAGCAACCATAGCTGGTGAAGAGGAAGTAGAACAACAAGATGATGATGGAGTGGGAACCCCTGCAAATTAATCATATCCCATATTCCAAAATATTAAAATAATACGTACCCAAACAAATTAAAAATCAACTTCCAGTACTCTTCCTTCCATTCACAAAAAACACCTTCACTTTCTGATCAGTTTTTGCTTTTAGAATAATAAAATAAAAACAGTCAAATGTCTCTGTGAATTATCTATGCAGTGTTTAGAATGGAATAAATTTCTTGAAAATGGGAAAATATCTCTTATGAGCCCCCAAAACTCTGTTCTTTTGCTAACATATTATTGCAAGAGAAATATAGAAATTTACTACTCACCCACACAAAAAATTCGAAATCTACTACTTACCCACAATAAATTTAGATTTGTACTACGTACCCACAAAAAATTCGAAATCTACTACTACTTAACAAATATACAAAGGAACAAGGAGTACGGAGGGTTTTTTTTTTTTTTTTTAAATTTTAAATTTACCTGCAGGACTGGTATTGATGATAGGGTACTTGTTGTAAAGAATGTTGGGGATTTGATCAGCTATGGTGTTGGTGGTGGTGAACCTCTTCTTCTGCCTCTCACGAGCTTTATGATTCTGGAACCAGTAAAAGACATTTTTACCCTCAATCTTGCCGTACTGTCTAAGCCTAGCTGAGATCCTCTGAATCTGATCAGCAGTTGGAGACCTAACTCCATTGTTGTAGTAGAGCTCCTTCAGTATCCTTATCTGGTCAGTTGTCGGTGTCCACCTCGTACTGCTTTGCCTACACAGGTAACTACTACTTCCACTCTTTCCACTTCCACCACCACCCTCTTGATGATCATTTGGTGGTTGTTGTTGAGATTCCATTGTTCGATCAGATTAAAAATGAGAAGATGAAAATAAAGAGTAGAATTGGAAACAAAACAAAATACCCAGAGAGAGAGAGAGAATGGAGAGGTAGGTGTGATGGTGGGAATGGGATGATGCCTATAAAAAGAGGGAGATGGGAGGAAGGCACATGGAGGAGAGAGAGAGAGAGAGAGAGAGAGAGAGAGAGAGAGAGAGAGTATCAGAGGGAGATCTGTGGGAGAAGGACTGAAGTGGACAGAGATTAGGGGGGTGAAGAAAAAGGAAGGGGACAAAAGAGGGCAAAGAAAGTGAGGGATTCAGAGGGGCTTGCTTGGATGAAAAGGCATGACACAAACGCAAGGCATATATGACTAAAGAGAGAGAGAGAGAGAGAGAGAGAGAGAATGAGTGAGTGAAGGCTACAAAATGATATGTTGTGATTTGGGGTTTCACTTTATAATAATGGAGATATGGTCCACTTTACAATGGCAAAAAGCCTAACTATAAATTACTATTCTTGTACTTTAGCTAAGGGTGTCACCTAAGAATAACAGTAGATATATAATGAGAAGGAGGAAGGGGAAGAGTTATCACAGTTGATAAAATATATTCCCAGTTTACCCCACACACCAAAAAAAGAGCGAGATGGAGGGACTGACCCATAATGACAAGGGTACTGTTTGATGAGACGATTTCATGTTTTATATGACACCAAAGTACAAAAATGGGACCCAAATAATTGTGTTTATGTAAAAAAAAATAAAAAATTGCCAGTTAATTAGTGTATAACTGCATGTTGCAATAGTGTTGTTAAGGTACTTATTAAGTTGTAAAATACTCCTATATACACGTACCATACAAGTATAATAGAGTCGTTGAAGGAAATTCAAACACAATTTCATCGTTTGATGTTTGCAATCTTACGTACATTAGACGACTCCAAAGGCTGTCGTGTCCGAATCAAAATTGCGTTCGTAGACTATTTGGAAGAGAAACAAGGAAATGCGTGTATATTTTTCCAACGAGCATATGTATATGTGTGCAATGTATATATGATCAATACACCAATAATATGGGGGGCCCAGTGGGAAAGAAACTCAAAATTGCAATCATGTCTACATATTCTCTCTCTCTCTCTCTCTCTCTCTCTCTCTCTCTCTCTCTCTCGCTCCTGCTGCTGCTATGAGCACGCGTCCCGATAGTAAATGCTGCAGTGCTGGCATTTAGGTGTACGTACTGGAGTGGAATGGACTGTGGGGGGAGGGGAACTCTACTATTCGATTATCACCGGCCATTATTTTCCACGAGATGCAAAACTAAATTTTTCCTAGTTTTATTTAACTAGTAGGAGTATCAATTTTGTATGATTTCATCATCGCAGAGAAAAATCAGATTGATCGGGCATAAACATATATCTGAACGACGCATACTTTTTATTAGAAAAAAACAAATGGATAATTAGATTTTAACTTTTATTTTCTTTTTTATCAAATTTGATTAGATCAATTTATTTATTTTTACATAGATGATAAATGGTTTGACTCGTCAAAGGAAACCATCATAAGTTATATGTTTTAGTATGGCAAATTAAGGATTACAAACAATCTTTACAGGAAAGAGTACTTTTTATTCAAATCATACTACGTACGTTCTTGAAAGTGATCAGATTTTGTTTTCTCATGTAAAAATTGATGAACAATATCTTTAAATCCAAACATAAAATAGTTTAAAGAGTGAAGTTTCACGATTTAAACAAGACATAAAACATAATTAATTACAACCAAGTTGAGCTCATTATTCCTCTAGTACGTACTTTCTCATATCAGTGAAAACATTTGCATCTATTATTATATATATCTATATATCCACAGCCACAGGAGAAGAGTCGACCAAATTAGATTGCTTTTCCCCGGTAACAAATACCCCTTCTGTCCCAATTTATTTGTCAAACTTCGAAAATATAACTTTTTTTAGGAAATATAATGATTACACCTAAAAAGTTATAACTTTTCGGGAAAATGACGGCTTAGGACTTGTTTTGATAATTAATATCCGTCAAAAACATGTTGAGAACATTTGTTAATGCAGAAAATGTTCTTGACGGAGGATATTAATTATCAAAACACGCCCTTAACTGTCATTTTCCCTAACTTTTGACGTTTACCCTCAACTTTTTTTAAAAACTTACTTTATTCCATTAAAGAGGGGGCAAAAGGAAAAATTGATTCAATTAGAAGTCAAATGGACAAATGTTTTGGAACACTTAAAAGTTAAAAAGTGGACAAATAAATTGGGACGGAGAGAGTAAGTACTAATAATATTATCCATTTGTGTGGGCATTACGTTGTCGATCATATATGCAAGACCAGTTCAAAAAAGATCATATATGCAACACCAAAAACAAGTATGTGCAATTAACCAAGAGGGTTGTTTGGTGGTCAAATCCTACTACTTGGATTTGTTATTTCTTAACATCTCGGCCAGGTTTGAAAACTCACATGCTATCGATTTTTATGTAGCCAGTCGATACAAAGAGTTTTATTTTGTGAATAGTGAGATTGGGCTATCGACTTTTATGTAGTCAATCGATACAAAGAGTTTTGTTTTGTGAACAGTGAGATTGTTTAGTTGATCGAGATGAGAACCCGAACACCCGAATAATGAATAGTAGTAGGCTCGTGGGGTCGTATACAATATCCGGTGAGATTTGAAAATACAAAGATGATCACACGCCGTTTTGTAGCTCATAAGTCAGACGCTGGCTAGCTACTATATCATATCATTTGATCCTTTTTGTCTTCTGTTGTCACTCATCATTACTTTAGGAATAGGAGAATTGGGTATGATGTTGTGCAGTGGCGTCCGCAGCACCATGCTGCGCACTTTCGAGCTGTCGGATTATGCATCCGGCGGCTCGAATCTCATCTCGGCAATGAACAGTTTTCGATCGTTGGTTATCAAGATGAAATCCAAACTGTCGGATCCACGATCCGATGACTAAAAAATGAGTAGTACGGCACCCCCTTGCACAACACCAATCCGAAGTCCAAGAATGGAAATAGCCGAATAGGAATAGGATAACTACTACAGTATTTCATACTGTTGGAAAAGGCGGAATTTCAGTGACTAATTAGACCTCGATATTAATGTTTGGCCTGGCCTGGTACTCCTACTCAAATTGCTACTACTACTATATTCCTCTGCCTCTGTACTTTGAGAAATAATTTAATTATTAAACTGTCTTACATAGCAAACTAGAGAGAAGAGAGAGAGAGAAGTTCGTCCCACTTTTATACTATTTCTCTGTGTACTTTATAAGTGTATACAGCAGCATGTACTACTATAGAATGATTCACACTTTTATAGAAATTTATTACATCAATCTTGAATTTGTGATTGTTCAATACTAGGAAGATTCATAAATTTGAGGTGATTCAAGAAAATACAAATTGTAAACGGTCAAACAAGAGCGTGTGTATTGTGTTAATGGACGGTAGAATTGATTTTCCATAATTAGTCGAGCTAAGCTTAAATTGGCCTAGACACCTTGTTATGAGAGGAAATTTGAAAACTTTCCCTAGTAGATATATAACCCATATGTTTTGTTGCTTTTTTGATTACCTCTAAAAGTATTGTTAGGTACTCCATGTATTTAGTTCCTGCTTATATTTTAGCATGATGAGGAATATGTACAACTAAAAAATAGAGACCAAAGAAAAAATAAATATAGACCAGGATTTATATATTTTCTTTTAAACATTCAAACAAGACATTTTTATGCGTACCAAAAAAAAAAAAAAGACGTTTTTTATTTATTCCCCTCCACACAACCTCCGGCCGGTGGCAACCGAGTACAACCTCCTGTGACTTCCCTCTTGCAATTACGTACCCTCTCTAACCCGGTGATCATTTGCTCATGGAGCATTATCACGTGTGCTCTAGAGCCTTTGCCATCACACGTTGGTGTGAAATTAAATCGTCACACGTTTTGTAGTGAAACTCACGCTAATATAAGTGTAGTAGGAAAGAGCGTAGAATTGACTCACCACTTGAGATAGTGCTCCAAAAAACACTTCCTAATTTTTCTCTCTAATCACTGGCGCAGTATGACCTCGATGTGGGGTGACCCTTTCCGCAACCTCCGATTTGTTTTCTCATTTCTGATGCTTACCAAACATGTTTCTCATTTCTTGAGAAATAAAATAAAACCACTTTTGTTTTTGTTTTTTGCCAATACTTACCAACAGAGCCTAAAATGAAACCAACTCATTTAATAGAAACAAAACACAGTACTCTTTTCATTCTTAAAATACCAGTAGTATTCAAGTTTTGCAGAGAAGAAATATTCAATTCCTCCTTGAATTCAACCTGTAAACTATCTCATTCCCCTTTTACACCATCCCTAATGACTGTTGCGCTCTCTCTCTCTCTCTCTCTCTCTCTCTCTCTCCGGTTGATCACCTTTTTCAGATTGTGTTTTATTTGTTTGATTTTGACACTACATCACGAGATTTTCCTCTCCTTATCATGCATTTACATTACCCCTCTCATCTCTCTCTCTAGAAAAGGAAGAAAATAAATAAATAAAATGAGCGGCTTACCTCATAAGTGAGAGCCCTAGCTAGAGAGTACAACACACTACTTCCCTTTTCTTTCGGGTAATCATCTTCCCCTTTGATTGCTATCCTCTCTCTCCCCATATCTCCGAAGATAACATCACCAGGATATCCTCTCTCTCTCTCTCTCTCACTCTCTCTCTCTCTCTCTATGCCTTTTTGCTTTCTTTCTCATTAAGTCCCAGAAAGAGACTATCAGCCCATATGCAGCAAAACCCTAACTACCACTACTTTATTTTGTCTTTTTTTTTTTTTTTTTGTCTTTTTTGTTTTTCTATGTGTTTGAAAAAAACAACACACTCACTTTGCATTGCAAACTGAACTTTCCAAAAAAAGATACTCCCAAGTATTAAATATGCATACAGGCTCTTGGGAGCTTGGATGGAAATGGGTTGCTTTCATGTACTTTATATGTCGATTTTCTTAGTCGTAGGGTTTTATTGTGGACCCCAAAATCATTGCACTTTTAGGGTTTCCTACATGAATGTATATTCACTCTTCGAATCCGAATATCTGACCTGAGAGGTTGCTGGACCACAGTACCACACCAACAAAAGCTACTACTAGCTCTAGAATTTCATTAATCCCTCTGAATTATGTTGACTGAGTTTGTGTTTTGAAAAGTTTTTTAAAAAATAGTAAGGGTAATAAGTGAAGAGAGATAGAGAGAAAAATGTTGAAAGTAAGGGAAATTTTTTGAAAAATTCTTTTTGAAAAGGGAAGAGAACAAGGCATGAATCTTCCAAATTGGACCACACTCAAAATACATTTGTTTAGGTCAAGGCATGTGATCGACTTAGAGATTCACCTCCTCGTAAAATCTCGGGTTTGAAATCTCACACGAAGGTTCTATCAACTTTTTTGGAGTCAGTACATACGAAGCTTCGCTCCGGCTTTAATCAGGCTCCTGAGCCCTCACGATTAATTAAGGTGCGCGTAAATTAATCAAAACCGCTGAGTTATCAAAAAGACATTTTTGTTTATTCTTGAAATTAATTGCTTTTAGAATTCAGCTTATTAATTAATGACGTACTGTAGTAATTTCTGCACAATTAATTGAACTGATCTCATGCTTTTATTATGGTTAAATAAATAGGTCAGCTGTGGTCACGATAGAATCTCTAGCTAGGCTGCGATGTTCTGATATGGATGATTGTGGAAGGATTTACCAATTAATTAAGGGTCCATTTCATTGCCAAGGAGATGGTAAAAGGTGTTGGAAGAAGATATTACTATAACATTCTAATCTCTAATATTATACTGACTAGAAAGAGAGAGATGGAAATTGCCGAGCCAAAGAAAAAAAAAGAGAGAGAAAAAGATGGAAAATTCGATAAAATGAAAATAAATAAAATCTTCTCCAACTTCCACTTAGGGTTGTATTTTTTTTCATGCAAAAGAACACAAAAAAAATATCACGAAAATTGTTATTTAAACAAGTTGCATGTGGTGGGCCGGAACGCGGGTTGGCTAGCTGGACAGCCTGATGGGCCCAACCTGGGGAAAGCTCAATAAAACGGGTAAGCCCTGCCCGGGCCTTTGCAGGCGGGCCAAGGTGCCGGGTCTTGGAGGATCAGGTATAGCTTGGTCGATCGGCGACACGCCAATGCCAAGCAGTCGGGTCCGGCCACGTGGCATGCACCACTGTCAGTTCGACCACGTGCCACTCAACAGCGTGACACTCGACAAGTGCTCGGCACGAGCTACCTTGGAGTCCAAGGCAAGTAACTCCCTAGATAAGGTAAAATGTCCAAGACAAGTAACTCCCTAGATAAGGTAAAGTGCTAACCCAGAAAGGTGAATTTTATTAAATAAGAACAAGCAAAAAGTAAGTAGTCAACAACTTGTTGATTAGTAGAAACACCCAATCATCTGAGTGCTTACCGGTTATCTCCGGCTGGCTAGTCACTAACATGGTTCCATGTCTTATAGAGTTAGGAAGGGAGAAAAGAGCTCAATCCAGATCCACACCCAAAGATCCACGTGAGGAGATCCAAGTAAAACACCGCCCCGGCAACCTATACCCTAAGCTAGGCTTCTTCTTTTTTACGTGATTACCAAACAGACTTAATTACTCTAATTTCGTACCTTCAATTGTTAGTGTTAAATTGCGTTGTCAAAAACATATCCTAAGATAAGCAATTATCTTGTAACCCATAAGTAATACTCCCTCCGTCCCTAAATAAGTGTCCGGCGCGCAAAACTAGGCTTTACAAACCATGCATATTTTCTATTAAAAATTTTAATATTTTTTCACAATCTAATAGAACTCATTGCTATCTATTGATTTGTGAAAAAAAATTAATTTTTTTAACGAAACAAATGCATCTTTTTGAAGGCCTAGTTTTGCGCGTTGAACACTTATTTAGGGACGGAGAGAGTAGCTCGATTCTTAATCAGTAGTACATGAGACCTCTCTTCTTCTTCTTCTTTTTAAAAAAAAAAAAAGGTATTTTGTTTGAATCTCTAACAATCCCTTTGGATGATGAAAAATAATGAGATAATACAGAAGAGCTCTTTATCACCAAATTTCACCCTTTATGGTGAGATTGGCTGATTAAGGGAAAGAGCCAATCAAAAACAAAAATTTGCCATTTTCTCTCAACTTTTCACCAAAATGCTCAATCCAAATAAGTGATTTGATAAAAAATCATAACCCTTTCCTTTCTCTTCTCATGAAACCCTTCCAGAAACCCTTCCGGCCCTGGGGCTGCAAATGGACTAATTGGTTCTGTTATCAATTGGCAAATGTAGACACAAAATGGCTTCTATCTCACGTTTTGGGGCGTCATGCTAGGAGGAGTAAAACACCAAAATTTGTTACACCATTATCTTGTCTCTATTGTGCTGTGCAAGAAGATCTTCTAATTTGGACAATTGGTTTCATAAATAGAACAGTACAGGTCTTGTATCTAAACTGACGATTGCTTGCTTATTAACATATCTCACATGGTTTGTCTGTTCTTGTCTCATGCTGAAAAATTTCACCACATTTTAGTGTCTTGGGGTTAGGGACAAATGATGTACATAACTGCAACAGAGAAAGCAACAGCCATTTGGACATTCATAACCAACGAAAAAAAAAGAGAGCAATGTTTAAACAGAAAAAACCAAAAAAAAAATCCAAACCTCTTGATTTCACATGAATGAAACCTTAATCAAGAGCTGCCACAAGTTCACTAACTAGTGGTGTAAAGGCACCTAGTTTTCAATAAAGCAAACCCGCACACTCTCTCTCTTACAAACAAAAACAGATAAGTTTTCAAGAACATAATTCGGATTGAGGGCTAATTATTGTCACCGCCTCATATAATGTCAGCAACTGAATAAGGAAATCCAACTTGCTACAACAATGAAAATCCCCTCATGAATCTAGTGCTACGCAACAACACTCACCGGCTGGGCAGGCGCATCTCTCTGACTCTTGCACCTGTAAACAATACAAATGCTTCCAGTATTTAACCAGTTGATGAAAGCGATAACATACACAGTATCCACGTAGAAACTTTGGCTTTGTCAAATAGACATATCAGCATGACTAATGGGGGAGAGTTTTACTTTTGATGCGCTTTGAATGCAATATGGTGACATCACCAAAAGATAGTACCAAGCAGTCAAGGAAACAATTTAAACGGTTTTCAGGCCTCCGCTAATTTTCAAACAAATATAGGACATAACACGCAAATACAAGGACGAAGGTGAAAATTTACAAACCTATTACAATTGGATCGAGACGCATAGTTGTGATTGTTGCAATTCGTACACATCCAATCCCCATCACGCCATTGCTTTGCTCTGCCAAGTCATAGGAGCAGGAGTATTACAGATCTTAATCAAAGAAGCACGGGTTGGAACACGTAATGGTGGATGCTGGATATATTCTCTCATTACGAAGCATGTGTATGTAACTGAAACTGGGGAGAAATGTGTCGCAAGAGAAAATTGGGAGGTTAGTGGGTGCTTCCAAACCCATCTTGGTCCACAATTAAAAGCAACCAAAAAGATGCCAGGAAATGGACAAACAACGGTTAAACGTACAGAAGATTAAGAACAAAAGAAGAAAATAAAACCAACCACATAAATCACCAGTAGGAACCACTATCTCTATAAGGAAGTGTGTTTATATATTATTCGCAGAAAACCCGCCCAATTAGTTGTATTTGAAAGGAGTTCACATGAGATTGCAAGGTTCGATTTTACCCTTTGCCAAGAAGAGTAGGCGTTGCTGCTACATATGGAAACTGCAAGTTTACTGGTAAATTTGGAGCCGTTGCCAAGCTTCCACTGGCATATGGGGAAGGGGTATATAACCCAGTTGTTTGGTTGCCACCAGAAACTACTACTTGATCAAATGCTGGGTATGCATGCTGAAGCCCAAGTGCCTGCAATTGTAGGAAAACCGGTGAGAAAATAGAAAGAAATCTGACAACCGGGATTACGGGAGCAATTCAATTGATCTGGAACCCACGCTGACCTGTCCTGCATTCAGTCTCTTGTTATCCCAGTTGTGGACCAATTCTTCGGATGCTAATCGCTTTGTTCCAAGTGCTTTATGGCGAAAAAAAAGAGAAACGAAAAAGTCAGCAACAAAAAAAGCCCAAGATTCACTAATAAAAACTTCGGACCTAGTTGACAGTTCAAATCATCATTTATAAGGGAAGAAAAGCAATACATAAAAAAGAAAAACAAAATGAGCATCCCAAAGGTTGGAGGCCCATGCCAGTTTGTTGAAACCAAACAATCGAGTACAGTCACCGTAAAAGATGGATTCAACCAAACTGCAATGACCACTTTTTGACGATAACGGACTGTTAGAATTTTCACGAGGTACTCGAATGCTTTTGCTCTAGAACAGGCAAACCACAAAAAGTGATGTGTTAAAATTATGTGAAAAGTCAGACCAAGAGAATGATGCAGATTGGGTACCTCAGGGAGAAAACTAGGTTAATTACACTTCTATCACTCGGCAATTTTACATGAGCAAAAGTATTATTCATCTATAGGCTATCCTCCCCAATAACACCTCCTCATATAGTACCATATGTTATGTTGAGTGGGAGAACAGCAGGAGCAAGGCTGGGCACACAATCTATGTCACAACTCACGTGGAATACTGCGATACATATATCCAAAGTTGGATAGCGGTACAGGGACACATCCTGAAACTTACATAAACATTAAAAATCACAAATGAGCAGGATTTTGTAGAGAACAATTTATAAGCTTTTCTTCAAGATGTTCATCTGGCATATAACAACAAACACAAGCACCGGGAAAAAAAATTAAAACAAAATACGGCAACATCCCAAAGAGGGGCAATACTGTGACGTTAGAGAGAGCAAATAGATGCAATATTATCCTCTGCAACTCTGCGGTAAGGTTTGAGAGCCAAAACGAAATTGATAATCAATACCCAAATGATTACTATGCTGAGAAAGAAGGGTTTACCTTGTGGCATAGAAGCATTACACTTTTTGCACTGCCAATGAAAAGAAAAGCAAGATTAAGACACTAGCATTGCCAAGGAACAAATTTCTTCAAAATTGAAAGCAATTTGCCTTCAGCTGGAGAAAAATGTGCAACTTGTGAATACGCCATTTACACAGCTATCTTCATACCTCAGCACGAGAAGAATAGTTATGGAAGCCACAATTGCAGATCCAGTCACCATTTCGCCATCCTTTTTGAACCAACGGCAGCAGATTTGCTTGGCCAGTATAAGAAAGTCCAGAACTGTGGTTTCCACCCAAAGGCCAAGTAGATGCCTGCTGAATTCCATACTCATCAGCCCCTCCAAGTGACCAGCTGGAGCTCAAAGGGAGTGACTGCTGGAGAGCACCAGTGCCCAATAATCCAATATTCATCTTTTGTTCTGGTCCTCCTAGGGCCCTGGCAAAATAATGGGGATGAGTGTGGAGAGAAGCTCCATGCATTGCAATTGCTGGCATTGCTGCTACCTCCTTTGGTTGCCCGCACTTTTTGCACTTTTCTCTTGACGCATAGTTGTTGTTAGTGCAACCTATTGATCCATTGCCACACACACGAACACACCCACCCACAATGCAGCCAGGAAGGGAAAATGAAGCCAATAATACGCACACCAACCAGCCCATTCCAGACCAAGACAGACCAACAAAATTAACAAACTCACTCAACCTACTTAATTGCAAGTTTTTAACATTAATTTGACAAAACAAGATACATATCAATAGACAAGCTAAATTCATGATGAAACAATGTCACTATTCAATCACCAGAAAAATGAAGATCCGTTACACAGTAACAAAAAATACTCAGCCCTTTTGTAAACAGTAAACACCTCATACGTTCTTGCACTCCATTAGTTAATAAGCTTTGACTGACTAATTTCGAGCTGTATCCTTACTATTCATCTAAGAGAACATTACAAGTCTAGAAACTATATCTAGTTATATGTATCTGGAGAAAAATGTGGATCAACAGAAAGATGTACTTAAAGTCTTACTCTGTCTTTCAGCAAGACAGTTGGCAAGTGAATATGATATAGATTATAGACAATTTTACCTCTTGGATTATAGTGTGACTGCAATCAACCCGTCGCTTACTATCAAAGGCAATGATCATATGATGACAAACATGCATACCTTCACCACGAAAAGCCATAAAAACACTCTAATCACTACTAACAAAGATCACCACAATTTAAAGTCCTCCAAAGTGGCACACCAACGTGCAAGGAGCACAAGTTCAGTGCAAAATGTGGCAACGAAGCCAAAAAAGGAGTAGTTAAGCATGTCAAAGTACAAAAATCAACCAACCACTTCTTTCCCTTGTATTTTAAGTTTTTCAGTTGTTTGGGTAGCAGGGGGAGCATATTATGAGCAGTGATATTTGTAGAACAACCAAGAGTACTTTTCAGCAGGAGCATCTCTACATATAACTGTTTTCGTGCTGATTACGTACTTCATATCAATCACACGTACCAACACTGTTAGTCACAAGACTCACAAAAACTCAGAAAGTCCAAGATAGCACCATCACTTGCTAAAAATGGTCATAAATTACCAGAAACAAGTCAACAGTCTGAAAATACTATATACCAAAAAATTGAAAAACAGCGAAACAGACAAAAGCTTTATTCTCTCAAATTGAGTCGACTCGCAACACAGAGAGCAATAAAACTACGGAGTATAAGCTATAGAGGAATCATTTCCACCCTACTGTCCTGAACATGAAAACCTACCAGACAGCCCCCTGGTTTAAATCAATTAAAGCGCAGATCTTTTCAGCATGCCAGTACTCCTGCTCTATAGAATCCTAGCTAGCATGCTCATCCAATAAGGTAAAGTAAACTTCATTGTCTTTCATACGGTTATAAAACAAATATGAAGTTTGATATTTATTTGCGCAAACTAATTAAAATCTACCGTCCAAAAAAAATCAGCATCTTTGAAGCATAATGTGTATCCAAGTGTCACACCCAATTTCCGCGGGTTTTTTCAGATAACACTCAAACATTGGTTATTACAGTCCCCAACTTTCAGAGAACTTCTAAGCTAGGGCATGTAAAACAATGTAGAAAGTGAGTGCCAGGATTGACACCTTAGCTCTACGGACAATCTAAGATCATGCACTGCAATAGTGCCATTAAAAGCCAAATTTCCTGAAATACCGAAGAAGTCCAAAGAAAAAGAAGATGACCCCAGCAACAGCTCTTCAAGTAGGGGGTAGTTTATAAATAAATGCACAAGCATGTTCTTTGATTGTTGCAGCAAGTGTTAAATTCCAAATCCAGTCACCAAATGTTCAATTTGTGCTTCAATCAAGTCAAGAAAATTTTCAAATGCAAAATCCAATCGGAAACACATTAGTTAATATTGGAAACTAACGACGGGACTAAATAGCTAAAACCCCGATACAGACTCGACATTTTCAACACTGTTCACCAGATCCCACAAATAGAGGAACCATTTCAACCCTACCGCCATGAAAGAACTTGTACACTAGTGCACAACAAGTACCAGAATTGACTCCTCAGCTCTAATACAGACAATCCCGAATCATGCAGGGCAACAGTGCCAGCAGCACATAATCGCGACAGAGGGAATACGGTCTACAAATGTTCACAAAACATTACCAGCAACCATAGCTCATTGAATATCGGCAAACTTCCCTAGATATGGAAAAAAAAAGTTCCCAATAAAAAAGGAAAGAAAATATCCGGCAACAGCTCTTTCACAAGGGATAATTCCTTAAACAAATGCAAAAGCATGTTCTTTGTTTGCAACAGCTAGAGTAATACTGGAAATCCAGTCACCAAAGACTAGCCCCAAACTTGTGTTTGGATTTGTGGTCAATCAAGTCAAGCCAAAACCCAAATGGAAACGCAGTCAGTTTAAATTGGGAACTAACCAAAGGGACTAAATAGCTAAAACCCCGATACAGACTCAAGATTTTCAACCCTGTTCTCTAGATCCCACAATGAATCCAACAAACTGCCAACTCCTACGCATCTTAGGGCATGTTCTTCGTTCGTTTAACACAGCAAGTGTAATATTGGGAATCATCAAGTCAAGAAAACTTTCAAACCCAAAACCCAATTGGAAAAGCAAAGAATCCAATAAACTCCTCCAACTCCTGCGCATATCTCAGGGGATATATATTCAAAGAAAACATGCATATAAAGACCTCCCATACATACATATAAACAGCCACAAATAAGAATGAATATGGTAATAGTAGTAAGTTAAAGGGAGGGAGGAAGGGGGGGGTTTGGGTTTGTTTAGAATTACCGGTGCAGATCCAGTCGCCAATACGGGGGAGCCATTTGGAATCTTTGGGGGTTTTGGTGTCGACGAGGAGGCGAGGCTGCTTGCATCTGTTGCACAACGTCCTGAATGCATAGTTTCTGTTCCCGCATCCACTGCACTCCCAATCCCCTTCTCGGGAGTGGGACCCTTCTCCTCCCCCCATCCGAGTATGCTCTCTCCCTCTCTCTCTCTCTCTCTCTCTCTCAACAGCTTTGGGAAGACCTTTCTTGGGTATTCACAACTCGAACATTTGTTGGGCTCGGAGAAGGATATGTGAGAGTGAGGGTTTCGAAGGCGCTACGTTGACACAAAGCCGCTGTCGAACTCTCTTTTGTACGATGGGCGCATACGGAAAAATTATTTTGTGTGATCCCCTCTGGAGAGGAAAACAGCCAAGCAATCACTTATAGTGAAAAGGGAAGTGATCGCGCCAAGCACGAGTGGTGAGAGTAAATATTGCAAGGTGGAGTTTGCGTATGGTATCGAAGGCGTTTGGATCGAAAGCTTTGATAAAATAATCATAGTTAGGTTTCGTTCCGGAACAAAAAATAAGTTCTTATTTTTTAAGAAGGCAATTTTAAGCTTAAAAATTATGAGCTTATTGAAAAATAAAATTATGCAATATGGATCTTGTTTGGAAGATCTCGATGAGATCTTTTATACGATGCAAAAAAATATTTTTCATTTACTTTATTTTTGAGTTTGAAAATGTGAAATAAGCTGCTTATTTTTTAAGAAGGTTTCTGGAACGGGGCCTTACTCTATTTATAGTCAATTAATTTTAGGTTAAGTTTCTTCGTCTCATTTTGCGTGATCGAGTCTCCGCCCGAGTCAATTCTCTTGCCTCGTCAATTCATACCTTCACGTGTTATCGGACTGCACGTGAGAAGGAAGTATTGAACTTTATCTTAGATCACTCACTCGTCCAAACTTATTATATATATATATATATATATATATATATATATATATATAATTTAGAAGCAATTCAATCTGTTGCTAATTGATTTTAATGTCGAATCCTTCCAAAAATCTAAAATGGAGAAAAGGGAAACATCTGTCAAACGGTGACTGATGCTAGAACTTTTCCCCCTCTTAAACACATTAAGTGCAGGCTTCTGGTCATCAAAGTAGTACTAATATTATTATTTTTTTGATTAGTCAAGTGCTAATATGATCGTTACAGACAGAGTTTAATCCTTTTTAGGCTCCGTTTGGTTCGACGGCAATGATTTTATCATCTTTTGGCGTTTGCATATATACAGTGACATGAATATTTAAGAGCAAAAGAATTTTACACACCAAGCAATGTAGAACTTACCACTAAAACCTTCCCAAGTTATTTTCCAAAGATGTTACAGTGATTTTTTAGCAGTCATCCTGACGTGAATTACAAAATGAGACCAAATACCTGACACAAAGAGCACAATTTTGTTTTCCCTGGCCAAAGTCAACATTGTTAAATGTAGTTAGTGAGATTTGAATTCTATGATCAAATGCATGAAAGTACACAATGCCTAGAATAAACCCTATCAAATACCACTCCACTTGCGACACAATGTGCACAATCGTCATTGCACAATCTTTCCTCGAGTGGAATAAAAACCTGGAAAAGAAGCTCCTAAGGAAATAAGACACTTGGCCTGGAGCGAAGTATTTCTTTGAAGACTTCATTTTAAAGGAGGAAGAATTAAGAAGAATAAAAATGCTTTTACAATAGAATATCGTTGGAAGTACATCGGAACAATACAGAACCGAACTGCAGTGCCAATTAGTTAGATTCTTGCACGGTTCAATAAAGTGACAATGTATTACTTGTCGAACTGAACTGTAGTGCCAATTATTGTGCCAGCCAGCCGAATAAACATTAGAGATAGGTCCATCAGCAGTGTGATAGTCTTGAGTGGCGTCGGCAATCGGGTTGGGGACAAGGTTGCTTCAAGCAAACCATCTAGATATTCAAAAATTCAGAATTAGTGGAAAGCAAAGAAAGTCGTAATATATCGAATCCCAGCACATGATTGAAAAAGAGCAAACTCTACCTTTACAAAAGAAAATTGGTTTTGCCTCCTAAAAGAGTGTTGGACATGTCTACATCAGACATACCAGACACTGTTCATAGAAGGATGATTATATCAGCAGGACGAACCACTGCGCCAAACCAGCTTTAAAAGGCCATCTTTCAGCATCCAACTTGGCCAAATCAGCTTGAACTACCTGAGACAAATTCCCCCTTCTTCTGGAAAATACGTTTATTAAATATGTGCGGAGAATTTCATAACCCAAATATTGGCCAGTCAATGGCCCAAGGAGCGAAGGAGCAGCGAATAGACCAAATGCCAACCATGGGCTTGAAACAAAGGGCACTGGTGTTGAACATATAAGTGGTAGAATAAACGCAACAAGAACGGATAAACTTAATGAACATATTCACATGAGGATAACACTTAAACATGATAAGGCCAACGATATTGCAGCTAAATAACCACCCATTAGCAGTGACGTGGTCCATATCATAAGTGATTGCAGCATCGCTGAATTATAAAGCAAATTGGCAAACCGTTGACGGAATACGATCATGTAAGTCCCCTGAGAATTGGCATTAAACAATCGTTAGAAAATTAGATCCATGGAAACTTGATTTTGAAGCCACAAAATTTAACAGCAGAACAGAAACAGTGGGCAAGGAGAAAACAAAAGGTCAAGCCAAGAACAATGATCGAGTTTCAGAGTCAATTACGTTACCCAATGTCAAAATATACAGCAGTATCCTGGCCAGCCTGTTGGTCTGCTGCAATAGCCTTGTCATTAGGGATACGAGAGGAAGCAGCAGTGTGAAGCAGAAACGCAACCATATTTCCTCCAAGATGCTGAAGTGAACCCGGTTTCAAAAGCTCTAATTTGTCGTTCTGCATGAAGAAAGCATTTCAGTTATTCTTGACAAATGAACAAGAGACCATTAAAGTTACATCGCCATTATTCCTCTTATTACTGCAGTGCAATGGGCTCTTAAGAGAAATTTTATGCTTACTAACATTCATACTAATGACATTTCTATTTTCAACAATTGAGTAGCTTTAAGGAGTTCCTAGCTATCCAACCCCTTTGTTTTATAATTTTTGCTTTCTAGCTCAATCAATCCACATATGCAGGATACATCTTAGCGAGCGGTCCAGTTTTTGTCAAGCCGATGAGTTGGAAAGATTTGCAACTCCTTCAAGAATCCACTCTGAAGCAAATATTAGCTATCCATTTGACAAAGGATGATTTGCATCTATTCTTGGATTCTCTTTTGTATTGAAGTTGCTTTTATGCTTGATGTATTTTCTTTTGTTTTTAGTTGTGTTGGGGCTGTATTTGCATCTCTCATTTGAAAAGAAAGAAATTGGGTATATTTGTAGCAAGCAAAAATAGAAAGAATGAGATTCAGACTACAAGCCTTAACAGTTAACACAAAGATTTACTTTGACAAAATAAAAACACATTAAACACCATGTTCTCTTGAATATATAAACAGCTGGTGCCATTCGAAGTGATGTCAATCTAACATCAAAGAAAAACATGCAAAACAGTAGAACACAAACTTAGTGAAAATAAATAGATCTAGGATGCCTTAGGAGTAAAAATAAATAGCATGAATATTATCCACAGGAAGCTGTTGATTCAAAATCTTATTCTTCAAATGATAGACACATTAACAATCTTGTAACGTGCTGCTTAGTTGGAATGTTTCGGTGACTACCACAAGATCAACAAAAAAAAATACACGGAAGGAGAGTATTTCCAGGAAGAAAAGAAAGAAATTGGGTATATATTGTAGTAAGCAAAAATAGCACGAGGTTGGTGCCAGTTACACAGTTATAGAAAGAATGAGATTCAAACTACAGGCCTTAACACAAAGATTTACTTCTGGCTTTTAGAATTAGGCTTCCAGGTCAAAATAAAAACACGTTAAACACCATGTTCTCTTGAATATATAAACAGCTGGTGCCATTCAAAGTGATATCAATCTAACATCAAAGAAAAACATGCAAAACAGCAGAACACAAACTTAGTGAAAATAAATATATCTGGGGTGCCATAGGAATAAAAATCAATAGTGTGAATATTATCCACAGGAAGCTGTTGATTCAAAATCTTATTTCAAATGATGGACAAATTATCAGGAGGGCTAAACCAATTAGAAGATTAGCCAGATAAATAGTGCATCAAAGTTCATCTTGATCTGGAGTTAAAAATTGCATACTCTTGCAAATCTAGTCGGTATGTTGTTGTCATCTTATTCCCGTGTAGCTGTAAGACTAAGAACATTCTGCCAACTAAAACAGCTTTACAACACCAACTAACAAAAGAGAGAATTAAATTGCATGATCAAAAAATCCATGGATGACCAGAGTGCCACGTTGCTGTTGACTTGCTACAAAAGATTCATGACACCTAAACAAATTGTTCTCCATAGAAAACACAAGCTCTAGAAACACCAACACAGGTTTGGTTAGAATGTTCAAACACAGGTACAGCCCATGTTGCTTTGATGGGGCAGTGCCGCAGTGTAAAGCAAAGTGGCATTGTGGATATTCTTTTACAGACTAATACTCCACATACGTAGTTGATTCATGCAATTGATACATGAACTCACACCCGGAAACTTAAAGTTGAAGTAGCCAAAATGCAAACAGTTAGGTCGTTCAATATGAATGAATGTGGAGAGAGAGAGAGAGAGACGTTGTCAAACCTCCCATTTGGTGCATAAAAGGAGTACCGCCCGTTTCCTAGTCCAATCAATGATAGTCGGTGACAACTGATCCTCAGCAGCCAATGAGTGAAACCTTTGCAAGATAAGTGAAGTCCCACGTCGTCTGGTATCACCAAACTCAAAATATGAGAACCAACAAATATGGCTTAAAGTATTGATCAAACTCTTCCAAATTAGTGCAATCACTAGGCATTACTAATTGGTAAGAATAAGCAATTCTCTGCTGGGCCCTAGATAATACATGAAATGAACTGCTCAATATCCATAATGACAAACCTAACAACAATCTCATGTCACCACATCTTACCAAATTTCAGGCTTACTCAGGAATACATCCAGTTCTGTTTTACACATACAATCTGTATATTTTACGGATAATTTATGAGGTACACATGCGACCCCTGACCCGCACGTGGAGAGGTAAGCAAAGGATCCATAATACACTTGGAGTCAAACGGAGCTCGTTTCAGAATTGCAAAGTAATATTCAAGAAGGATGCTAGGGAACCAAAACCGGTGTTCTAAAAATCGCGTTTAATCGCCGATTAATGGGCGATTAATCGGTTTTATGGCATCTCCGATCAGATTAATGCTTGGGCGTTTGAATTAGGCGGTCTGGAGATTAATCGGGATTTGGCGGCGATTAATCGCCCATTAATCGACGATTAATCGGTTAATCGGCGATTAATTGCCCATTAATCGGCGATTAATCAGTTAATCGGCAATTAATCGGTGATTAATCGGTTAATTGATTAAACGGCGATTTTGAGTGTGAGTCCGATGGAGACAAAGTTATGGATGGATATGGAGAAGAAGAGGAGTAATGGACTAATAATTCCGTACTTGGTTTCATTTGGTTTGAACGTTGCACGTTGTAATTGACTGGTAATTTCGTACTTGGTTTCATTTGGTTTGAACTATGAACATTGAACTTCTCATTATGGATTGACTAGTTATTTGGTAGTACCTAGTTTCTATGTCTCTGTATTTGAATTGTAGAGAACTGTTTACATTGAGTATCCAATAGCCAAAGAGAATTAGGAAATTTTTTGGGAGAGAATATATCACATCAACTAGGAAATCTGTGATTATTGATGGTAGGGACGTTGCATAATATTTATAAAAAAAAACCCGACTAATTGCTAAAAGGCGATTAATGGCCGATTAATAGGTCTCGAAGTTTGAAGGTGGTCGGCCGCCCGCCTAGCGCCGAGCGCTTTTTAGAACATTGACCAAAACTAAAATGCAACCAGCCCAAATGCATAAGTACTAGAATGCACATAGTCCACTTCCACCCCTTGTAGTTTTGGCCATGTGCAGATACACCCCATGTGGTCTAAAAATGTGCACATAACCACTTGTGGTTTTAAAATTGTAATGATAGACCATCTGCCGTCATATTTTCCATCCATATTAACGGAGGTGTATCTCACATACCTCTAGAATGTACACTAAGTCGTTCATAATAATGTGTTAAATAAAGAATAGAGTTTCTCTATAAAAATCCATCTCGATCAGACATCAATAACTCAGTGATCTAATTTGTGGTAAATTCAAATTGGAAAAGTTAATTTCATAACAAAATTGATTTGACTATGAACTTTTCATTTTTTGATTGACTTGAATTTTGGCATAGATGTAGTACTCGTCAAACTCTACAATATCAACGGTTTGGATTCAATTTTTGGTATAGTGGATGGTGTGATTAGATTTAAAAAAGAAGAATAATCAAGAAAGATGATGATGTTATATCGGTCTTTAAATGTTGTATCCGTCAATATGGATGAAAAATATGACGGCATGGAGTCTATCCGCACATTTTCAAAATCATAGAAGGTTATGTGCACACTTTTAAACCATAGGAAGGTGTATCTGCAACAACAGGGGTCAAAGTGGACTTTGCCACAAAGCAACATCTAGTTTTAGTGAAGTCAACTATTTACACCTATACATTATACGATTTGGAGAATAGTCAATCCAATTCAACAGTAGTAATCTACTACTCAAACAAATGAGTTTTTTATAACCATAAATATTTGCAACCCAAGTATGGCCAGTACATATAACCATAAAAAGAGAGTTTTTTATACTCCCTCCATCTCTATTTAATTGTCCACTACGATTTTGCACGACTTATATCTCTCAACGTATATTGCTAAAAATATGCAATATATATCTTGTTTGATAGATCTTAATTTGTTCTATAAGACAATGATTTCAAAAACATAAAATATAATATACGTCAAGAGATATAAGTCGTTAAAAATGCATGCAGAACTGTAGTGAACAATTACATAGGGACGGAGGGAGTACCATTCAACTAATCATCTCATACCATAAAAAGAAGAGTTTTCCGAATAATGCTTCCAACTTGCATCTGTTCTTCATCTCCTCTCAAATGCTTCAATTTCGAATAAGAATTAGGGGTTTGTTCTCCTTATGTTTTCATAGCGGACCAATATGGGTTGAGTAGACCTTCTTGAAAACTCGAGTGAGACAAAATTATCCCATAGGAAGAAGAAGAAGAAGAAAAAAACGATCTTCGACAGCCTTAAAACAAGAGCCCTAGATTTTAAACAAATAGTCGTACAAAAGGCTCCTATCTTGTCACTCTCGTTTTTTTAATGTTAATCCCCTACAAAATATATTTTACTATTTTTTTGTGTGCAAAATACAATTGTAGGAAGTGGCGTTAAAGTGATAAAATCATTTCCCTAACAAAATTCTTACACAAAATACGGAAAATGATATTGATACCGACCCCGTCGGTACCGAAATCGTAAGGACGGCCATGTCGGGCCTTCTCCGGCCACCGGACGGCCAATTCGAGCTGTCCAAAAATTCTAAAAAAAAAAACGAGGAGGCAGCATCCGAGGTGTGTAGGGTGCCTGATCCAAGTACTCGTTTTCGTGTGTATATGCGTATCCGGTAGCCAGAGACGGCCGGATGTAACCGTTCCTGCGATTTCGATATCGAGCCCGTCGGTACCAATAGTGGTACTCCACAAAATACCGTGTATGCGGGTATCGAATCAGAAATGCATGTGTAGTAATAATTTGATCCTCGGTATGAATAAATTACCCAATGTTGTGGGCCATAGGCTCCCAAGTCAATTCAGATGGTGTTGATGATCCTCTTGGTGCAGGATTTGATATTTTAGAGCACCTCCACCCATTACTCAAATTTGAGTAAAAATATGAGTAAGAGTATATCTGCTCATTACTTAAATCTTAATTCAAACTCAAATTTAACTAAAAATCACCCAAAACCCTCCTCCACTCTTACCCAAACCCATACCTTAACCTATACCTTACTCAAATTTGATTAGACTCAAACCTTTACTCAAAATTTTTATGGCAAATTTCACACTTTTAAATTTACAATATTACCATTAATGAAGTTTTTACTCAAATTTATTCATATTTGTGATTGGGTTTGAGGTTACCCATTGCAACACACAATACCAAATGAAACTTCTACTCATATTTTTACTCAAATTTGAGTGAAAATTTGAGTAAGGGATAAAGATGCTCTAAAAGTTTCATTCAGGATTGTGTGTTCTAGTGGATAAACTCATACCCAAGCACAAGTATGCACAAATTTGAGTCTAACCAATTTGAGTCTAATTTGGTATAGGTTTGGATAAAGAGTGGATGAGGGGTTTTGATAATTTTTACTCAAATTTGAGTTTGAGTCAAAATTTTAATGAGGAGTGGAGATGCTCTTACATCCACCTTTTATTGGGAAAAAAATAATTGTTTTATAGCTGTCTTCGATTCTATGTCTCGTCGTATTTTTACATGTTTTCTACGTGGACTTGTGAGTTTATGAAATTCATATAATGCACCTAACACCAATTTAATCCCTCCCTACCCTTTCTCTTTCTTTTTTTGCCAAAAGTAAAGCCTGGTTCCAATAATACTTTTAGGACTTTTTGAATTTTGTTCTTATTTGAATTTTTTTCGTGTTTGTTAGTTTTACGCCTCACTTTTTTATTTTTCTGATTCGTCAATAAAAACAAAACCAAAAAAATAGAAAAAGTTGTTAATGTAACGGGGTCTAAGGCTCTGTTTGTTTTGATGTAAAATGTTTTACAATGTATAAAATATTTTTTTAGAAAATAAACTTCAAACTTTTATTTCTGATGTTTGGTTGGCACGTGAAAAATATTTTTAAAAATCGACAAAATAATATAGAGAGAGATGAGGGACTTAAACGGTGGAGAGATTTGAGAATATTGGAATTGAACGTGGGTTAGGAATGACGATTGAGGAAATTGAGCAGTGAGAATTGCAGATGAAAGCAATAGATTCATTTTGAAAAATAACTTACGGAAGATTTAATGGTAAATCATTTTCATTAAATTAATGAAAAATGTTTTACATGTAAAATATTTTTCTCATTTTTTACACAACCAAACATCAGAAAATAGATAAAATATTTTACCGAAAAATATTTTACGTGAAAACAAACGGAGCCTTAAGCTTGAGACGTATAAATAATCTGGATTTTTGGTTGAGCACCAATTGAACATGGGTCGGGCATAACACCAGCAATTACCGTTTTTTTTTTGACGGCAGTTTCCTGGTGGTGCAACATTGAGAACGTTTCCAGAGTTACAGAACCAAATTGAAAAAAAAGAAAGTTTTGGGTGCAATTCGAGAAAAAAATGAAACATTCATGAACGAGGCAAAGTGAAATTTACCATTCATTGTTTTCCGGCACCCATACCCGCCAACTTCTAAGGAAACTGAGAAACCCTTGAACAAACCAAAACCCCGTTTCGCAAAATGCTCCAAAACGAGGACGAAGCAGATGGAGGTGGGTTTGTTCCTACACCAAAGCGAGAAGAGATTCAAGGTTCGTCTGAAGATTACGATAAGAAGGTAATCTTCTAAACAACCCTTCCATGATTGTGTACGCTTACTGGAGGAGTCATCAGAAGTCCAATGTGCAATGTTTCAGCAATGATTTTGTGTTCACTCGTTTCGTGGGGGTTTGTGTAACTTTTTTTTTTAAAAAGGAAACAGGAAAGTGTCCAAAATGGGTCAAATACTGATTTGGTAGAATTCCATTATTTGGTCTTACCGTGCACGTTTGTCTGTTTAGGTAATTGGAACCCATAATGTTGGAAAATATTCAATTGGGTGAGGTTTGATTTGGATGATTTCGGGTATTTGAGCTTATCTTGCAGACTTGCACGTTTTTTTGTTTGGGTAATTATAGACCCATTGACCCATTGTATTATGTACTAGCCACGTGTTCATCTCAATATTTATTAGCTGGTTGCTCTCGAGTTCACCGCAGATTCCGAGTGCTTGAGTTGTATGCGTAATATATTTTCTTGGGACGTTGTTTCAACAATTATTGTATCAAGTTTCTCTAAAGCATGAATTTCTTGAAAAGTAGGCACTTGAAAAGTTGCCATGTGACCATTTTTCTGGGTAAGTTTAATGGAATTTTGTAGAACCAAAGAGCGAAAGATGTTATATTTGTGAGTCGAAACTTGATAGCATACCTATTAACCACCTATTGGTTTGCCTTGCCTTTACTGCCTGGACTACCGCTTGCCTCAAGGACATTATTTAGCTGTGTTGCGATTAGGAAATTTTAGAATAAAGATCATTGGTTTTTTTTCTACTTGTGCACATTGAAGTTTTGAGGCGACCATCGTATGTAACTGGTTAATTTTGGGTTTTGCATAGAGTTCAAACAAGAGGCTGAAAGATGTTGAAATTAGTGTTCCAATAGTGTACGGAACGATGGCATTTTGGCTCGGTAAAAAGGCCAGTGAGTAAGTAAGATTGTATTTTGATTGTTTTCCCATTACATTTAAATGTGTCTTCACTGTCCTGCATGTTTTGGTTGAATTCAATTGAATGGTTCCCTATCAATAGGTCTCAGTCACATAAATGGATGGTTTATGTGCGTGGGGCGACGAACAAGGATCTGAGTGCAGTGATTAAAAGAGTTGTATTCCAACTACACCCCAGCTTTACTAATCCAATGAGAGTGGTTGAATCTCCTCCATTCGAGTTATCAGAATGTGGTTGGGGTGAATTTGAAATTGCCATCTCCATCTTTTTCCACAGTGATGCTTATGACAAGCAGTTGACCTTGTGAGTAATTGCGTTGTTAAAATAAGAGTCTTGCTTTATTTGGTAGCTACATTATATCAATGGTGTGATAAATTTTAACAGGTTTCACCATTTGAAGCTGTATGCTGAAGAGGAATTTTGTCCTCTGTCAACAAAGAAACCTGTTATTGTGGAATCTTATGATGAGATTGTTTTTCCTGACCCCTCAGAGGCGTTCTTTGCTCGTGTACAGAATCATCCAGCTGTAATTATGCCTAGGCTTCCGGCTACTTTTGCCCTGCCCCTTGGTAAAAGTCCTTGGTTTGTCATGCTATATGCTCTATCTTTATTAGAATTTCTTTGTGCTTAGATTTGAGGTTCTTTTGCAGTACCAATTGAGCATGAGGATGAGGAGAAGAAAGGCAATACTACAGACCATTTGCTTAGTCAGTGGTTCATAAATTTCTCAGATACGGATGAGCTAGTAAAACTGGCAGCAGCTCGTCAGCAGGTTAGAACCAGTTAGTTACTTTTCTCTACTTTGCCCTCTTCCTTCTTTTTTAGTTTGGCGATGACTATTCAGATTTGAGGTGAGCTCAAGCCTCAATGTGCTTATATTACACGTAAAACCAATTGTGCATGGCTAGTCTATTTCCCTTTTATCAAAGGATATGAAGTCTCACATCTGGAGGTAACCTATTTTTGTGATTAGGGCGTGGGAGAGGGATGTCACACTATTGAATTCACACTTAAACTCAATATGTTCACTGCTCTTACACACACAAACCCTGGAATCCCGTCTTGACACATACTTATGTATAGGAGTTTCAAAACAGTTGCCTTTGCAACTCATTACACACCTCTTATACTGGTGGCAATAAACCCACAGAAAAGACAACAATTTAAACAACATCCCCCCACTCTTAATTCTACTATCCACCTACTTTAACAACCCAATTAAGATTTCATTTTGCAACAATTTTGTCTAACTTATTTGCGTGCAGCTCATATTGTTGAACTTGAACCCATTTAGAACCCACTGATTTAGATGGAATATTGAGGAGTTGAGTTTAAAGTCCCTACGACACCCCCATGTTGCTTTGTTAGTTTATTCAATGTGATATGTTTTGGTGTGTAGCATCTGTTGATTCTTCATAGTATCTCTTCCTTGGATTTGTTCTTTTGTTTCATTTTTCCCCTTGTCTTTTCCATGACAAATTCACACCAAAGTGTTTCCCCAAACATTCTCTCTAAAAAACATGGCTAAGTTTTGGAGAAGCTACATAGTCCAGTTTCTTTTGTATTTGTTGTTTTCCCTTTATCTGTAGGGAAAATGACGGCCAAGGACGTGTTTGATAATTAATACCCTCCAAGGACATTTTCAGCATTAACAAATGTACTCAAATGTTCTCAGCATGTCCTTGGCGGGTATTAATTATCAAAACACGTCCTGGGCCGTCATTTTCCCTTATCTGTACTGTTCTGTGGTGCAATGTAGGTTAGGCAGGATGTTAATGTCTTCACAGATGGTCTCCGTATTTTTTTTGTTCACGTGGTTGCATTTTGTGCTGTATTATTTGTGCTGAAGTCGAGATTTATAGACAGTCTTTGATTTCTGTAAACCCTTGGGATGGAATTTTCTGACGACTGGACAGTCTTTGATTTCTGTAAACCCTTGGGACGGAATTTTCTGACGACATCTGCCATGTCCCAGGTGCAATCTCGTATTGTTATGCTGAGAAGACAAATGATGACTGATGGGGTGCCTCATCCACTGGAACCAGCATGTGTTTCGTGAATAGACATGGTTATGCCTGACTTTTTGGAGTTTCCTCGTCAGTGGAAATGTAAAGAATTACCCAACAAGGATAGTGGATTATTGACTTCTAGAATACTTAGCCTAGCGTGCCTTCTTTCTCCCCTCTCTTTGTCTTCTGCTTTTATCTAACTCCTCGCTATCCTGGATTGAGGGGGACCTTTTTTGTTTCTTTCTTCTGTCACGGCCAAATGACTGAAGTTTGTAACTAACGATTACCAATGTGGCATTTGAGTGACCGGAACAATTGTTTTTATCCGTACGTTGTCCTCTATAATTGTCTGGTAAAGAAAAATTGAAAACTTGCAGCAAGTTCCGTTTTCATCTCGTTGTGAGCATTTCTTCGAAAAGGAAACCTGAGGCGACGGTGAATGGTGATTTTTTCGGGCTAATTTATTGATTAGTATTTGTATCCCCGTGTGGGGAGTTAACACTGGGCTATATTCAGAGAAGCTTTAAGTTTCGGCTTTGTTGAACTTTTTCCTTGAAAACCTGAAATGATAGCAATACCGCTGGTGACATTAGCATGGAAACAAACATGGCAGCCTTTCCGGTTATAGTTCGTTGTTGAAGTAGTAGCTCAACTTCATCTGATATCTTTTTCTTCGTAACTTAGCGTATTCATTAAGAGTGTGGCAAATCTATGTAGCCTTGTCATTAAGGAACAGAACTCGTAAATAATGCAGGGAGAAGTAACCTTTGGCTGAAGGAATGGTATGGTAATTGTAAATAGCTTTGAAATGTGATTTTGTTATGCTGCCTGTTTCTATATACGTGTTCAATTTTCTTCAGTTATGCAAGAAATCTATTTTTTGTTCCATTTTCTATATACGTGTTCAACACATTCTTTTTTGACACTGTAGGAAGTCCTTTTCATTCTTTAGGATGGTGCATATATATGCGTTCAAACAATGATGGGGCCATCAGTTTGGTTCATGCGGGGTATAAGTGTGACATTCTCGTCGGTTCAAGGTCATATGGCGTCTCTCATATAGTCGTGTCATTTTATCTCTGATCATCGGAGGTATAAACAAGTTATCCTCTCATTTTTTAGGGGTCCATTTTCAGTCGAGGCTTCTGGTTTGTATCCTTATCCTACGTCCCTTCTTTTACCTCCGAGGTCCGAGCAAAACAAACGATACTTCTAAATGTATTGTGAGAAACTATAATCCATGCTCCTCTTTTAAATGTATTGTGAGAAACTATAATCCATGCTCTTCTTTTTATAACACCAATTTCTTTTCTTTTTGCAAGTGTTACTACTGGAACAGACTCCGGAGTTCTTTATTTTATTTTATTTTGGTCAGGCCAAGAGGAAAAAAAAGGTTTGGTTTTGCTAAGAGGGCAAGTTAATTAGGATTGAAAAGAAAGAAGAGGCTTTCAAACACCCCCTATATACTATACTTGTGGCTCAATGTATATCAATATTATTGGGTGGACGAACATTAATTTTTTTCACATATGAGAGGCCATATATATATACTGCTACAAATTTCTATCTACCTATATCACAGAATAGTAGTATCAAATAAATTACCGTACATATTTTCAATCAATGTTACGAAGATTAAGGCTCCGTTTGGTTGGATGTAAAATGTTTTACAATGGAAAATATTTTTTTTACATGAAAAAAGAAAATTTATAATTATTTTTTGGTGTTTGGTTGAATTCAAAATTTATTTTCACAAATCAATAACTCGTCTACTTGTCCTACTATAGCATTGGGTACTTGGAGGAAAGGCAAGTAGAGAGATGAAAGAACATTTTTGCCCTGGCTTGGTGCACGTGGATAGAGGGAGAGTCTTCATTTTGAGAGAGAGAGAGAGAGAGAGAGAGAGAGAGAGAGAGAGAGAATCCTCCATTGCAAAGTTTTTGCAAATGTGTTCACGTGGCCACGCAATAGTGGAATAGAATTTTTCACTGGGGCACAACTAGTCCAGCAGAGATGATCGGGTAAAATAACTTACGGGGCTTTTGGCGGTTAATTGTTTTACACCCAAAGTTGTAAAAGATTTTCCCAAAAAATTCATTTTTCGGAATTTTCAATAACCAAACATAGGAAACCATGTAAAATATTTTTGTTTTACATCCAATCAAACGGAGCCATAGTTATGTATAATTATAAATGAATTCAATCTTGTGCATGCATCATATTCATATCAAAAGGTAAAATTTTGAATCTAGTTTTAATTTTTTTTTAACGACCCACACTAGCTGTGCTTCCTAACCCTTAGCCTTAATCATATGGCTTAAAAGGTTAATCTCGAGTTATGCAGTACCGGCTCACGAATATTTATATATACCATTCAATACTTTCACAAATTCCTAATGTGGGACTTCACGTTTTTATAGATGCATACAATCTTACGAGGACAGATTAAGAAAATTTTGAGAAAATTTCTTTTATATCCCTTCGACTTTGCCCAAAAATTCATTTTAGTCCTTCACCTTTCAATTTTGGCATAAAAATACTTCGACTTTCCAATTTTTTTCAATGTCATCCTTTAAGGGATATATACATATATGCACGAAAATATAGTGTTTGAATCAAGCACCACATACACATCGGATGCCATTGATTCCCACGTACGCCTCCTCGTTTTTTTTTTTTATAGAATTTTTGGACGGCTCGGATCGGACATCCGGTGGCCGAAGACAGCTCGGTGCGGCCTTCGGTCCCTATAGCAAGACTCAAAGAAAATGGATTGGATGACATTGAAAACAATTGGAAAGTCGAAGTATTTTTATGCCGAAATTGAAAGGTAAAGGACCAAAATGAATTTTTGGTCAAAGTTGAAGGGATATAAAAGAAATTTTCCAGAAAATTTTCAAAAAATATATAAATTCTTCAATGTGTGGGTGTCAGATTATTAACAAGACATTGGGCAGATGAACCTATTCACGATCTTTTAAAAAAAGCTACTACAATTTTAAACAAATTTTAAAACTTGATAGGATTATCGCCAGGACTCATTTGCACCTCGTCATGGTTACGTAGCCAACATTCCACCTTAGTGAGGCGACCATGTATATACTTAACGAAATGAAAGATTGACTACAATTATCTGGCACATTAAATCTGACATGACACTTTTTTATTGGGCCTCCTTTATTAAAACAAAAATAGAGGAGTAAAGACTATCAATATAACAAAAAAAAATGAAAAAAAATCTTGTGGTGGTGGGCCTGTATAATCTGGAATAAGTTTTTTTTTTTATTCAGTAGAATAACAACATTTTAAAAAAAAAATTGTTTGGTTAGGATAGCATCATCAACCAAACGGAGTACTAGACTAGGGTTTGGAATAAGATGTAGACAGTTCAAAGAATTTGGGTCTCTTTTATCCTTTTGAAGTAGCTGCACCTACTTTCAATGCAAAATGTGGAAACATGCATGGAATATCGATCATCATCCGATGCTTAATTAATTTATGCAAATTAATATACGGAATTGATTCATTTAGGAGGTACGATCCAAACATGTAGGCCCTGTTTGGACGTCTCTTGTCTTGGAATTCATACAGTCTGCAATCTGTTTTTGTGTGTGTGTGTGTATTGTTTTCCTTCACAAGTTTGTTCTAACTTCTAATGGCAAAAAAATTAATCTTATGTGTTATGCATTTTCAAGGTGCACATGACCTATATGTTTGCTGTGAGATGAAATTTTTGGTAGGTTACGTAAGGTAAATGTACCTTGAAAGTGTATGGTACGACTCATAGCTAATTTTGGAGGATGCTATGGCCGGTACAACTCATAGGCTGTAATTTTCTTAGTGCACACGAGATTTATATTAAGTTTTGGAGGATGCTATGGTACACGACTCATAGGCTATAATTGAATCAATCTTGTGGTCTCGATTGTTGGTTGTCGAGATGAGATCCGAGCCGTCGGATCGTGATGTGCGCAGCACGATTTTGTACTACGCACACTACTGCACAGCACGATCCCCCAATTCCTAATTTTCTCCCATAAATATGTACGTACCTCTACCCCTTCAAACCACCACCACCCTCTCTCTCTCTCTCTCTCTCTCTCTCTCATAGACCAAGTCGTCTTCGTGTATATCCAACATGGCTCTCAAGAAACTCAACAAAACTCCTTCGACAGCATCCCTGAAACAAATCATCAAAAGATCATTGTCAAGCTTTGGGAGGAAGTATGAAGAAAATTATGGACTTCCTGAGGATGTACCTGAGGGTCATTTCGCTGTATATGTGGGAGAAAACAGAAGCAGATATATTGTTCCAATTTCATGGCTGGGTTACCCTCAGTTTCAGAGTCTATTACTAAGTGCCGAGGAGGAGTTTGGGTTCTGTCAAGATATGGGTCTTGCTATTCCTTGTGTGGAAGAATCTTTTCTCTCTCTAACATCCTTCATCAGATCACTGTAATTGGAAAGTTAATTCAAACTGGTCATTTTACATTCTCAATTTCTTTCATAAATAAAAAATTAAGCACGTGGCAGTTGATGTAGTCTAAAGAATCATTTTAATGTACAAATGTAATGTAATGAATGAGGAAGCAAAAACCTTATGATATAATAATTAATAAGTATACGTTTCGATAAATAATATATGCCTACTAAGCCGGCTCCCGGGGTTAAAATTCTGGTTTGCCACTAGTTCAGTACTAGAACAATTTTGCAAAAAATTAGCTCGATCGACGATCGGATATCATTAAGTGCCTGATCGGAATACTTATAACTTGCCAATACGGTTCTAATGAATTTGATTCAGTGTTTCGAATCTATTCTTGTTAAGGTAAAAATGTTTTGATTTGGCATTTAATGATATCCAATCGAGCTAATTTTATTCAGAGTTATTCTACTTAACGAGCTCTACGAAGTGAACGTTTTCGATTATCAGAGTAAGACCGGAGTGGGCCTCACTCTACCGGGACAGCAGGTGCTAACCCTCGAGGGACAACAGAGTCCCTGAGTCCCAACGAATGCGCTGATAGCTTAGCCCATCTCGGGGCTGAACAAGAGGAATATCTCGCGGTGGCGACTGGCGAGGAGCCCCCCTTCAGCCAGATTCTTCGTCTGTGATTTTGGAATAGTGGACGATGATTCATCATTTTGTAGTATGCCGATAATAATTCTTTTTTTCTTTTTTTTGTACCAATGTGCTCGGTTTTTCCCACTTTAGATGTAGAGAATTGAGGAGTCTAGCAATCTCAATGTAAGGTGGACCGAATTCCTTGCATCAAATGGCTGGACGGAATTCCCATACCTCTTCCTCTTTGATATCTTTTCAGTTAGATCTGGCGGCCGCCGCAGCAAGTTTGGAGATTGATTCTGACGGGCAAATCGACTAATCTAATGAAACCGACACTGACGAGTTTGGAGTTTTCTCTGTTGTTTTGTTATTCTCCTCCCTTTTGTGGAGTTTCTTCCTCCTTTATGGAACTTTTCTCTGGGGTTGCCTTCATTTCTATTGGTTTGAGCTACCAATTTATTGGGGGTTCTACCTCCTCTTCCTTGACTGGCATTTGAATTGTATTTTAAGATCGGCTTGCAGTATGCGCCGGTATTTTTTTTTTTTGCTGATTGCAGTATGTGCTGTTTGAGTTCGTACATTTTAGCCTAAAATGCTCATGTCTAGGTGGAGGTGGTTATAGTTCTTTCCATACAAATACAATTGCGATGAAATCGCTTTGTAAGTGTCGTTTGGCTTGATAATGAAATTTCCAATGTTCAAAAAAAAAATAGATTGACAATTCTCAAGATCCAGGGAGTGTCGTTACAAAAGCAAAGGCCAATAATATTTATCAAAATCAAATTGGCTTCGTGCTTAGACATACAAGTCATTTTCACATATCTAATCCAAGCAGGATTCGATTTACCAGTTCGAAGAAATAGACACCCCATCCAGAATTAGCTCTTGTTTTTAGATTTTCTGGGTCCCTCATTGGCCCCTCAAGTTCTCATGTTCTTCAGCTCAGTTAAGCTGTTCAGAGCTTCTCAGAACTGCTATTTTCATATCATGAATAACTTCAATCATCGTTACCAGTGTTCATAACTTTAATTGGTAGCTATTAGTACCGACTTTAAGATTTTAGAAGGCGCAGAAAAGAATTGCTCAGATCTCTTCAAAAATTGCAAAATTCTAGGGCCAATCTGATGCATCAGGAAACAACTCTGCACATAGGTGAAAACCCCCTGTAAAATCTATGTAGCACAGCATAAAATCTGTGAAAATTTCTTCATGCTTTGCAAATGTGAAAAAAGTAGTGTCAAAACTGTGGCAAAGGTGAAAGAGATGTGTCGAAGGCTCTCTGTCAGTGAAAGTTACTTGTTTGGAGAACCCCTTGTGTCCTTCCAATGTTCTCCCCGCCGAGTTTCAGCCTCTTCGCATGTGGGATCTCCAACCCACTGCCAGGCTGCAATTTTCTAGGCATATCATGCCGGTAAAGGCAATTAGAGCCATTTCGGCATCCCTTTGGGCTATTAAAATAGATGCACGGTTTCTGAAGAACGTGAGACTTTGGTTTCAGTTCAATAGGTATAAGACTTGGTGCCCGTTTCATGTCATGAAAGTGAACATCAAATTTTCCGGATTGTGAGAGAGAAAAATCCTGAGTTTCATGAATATCTCCATGTAGTCTGATCAGGCTCTTCATGTAATTGATGTCCTTTACTGGAGGGGCAGCAGAAATGGCTGAGAATACGGATACTGGAGCACTATCCAGTGAGAATGCCTTCGCCAGGGAACTGGCTTGCGCCACACATGGCAATGTACTCAAGTTTGGCCTTGCGTGATCTGGTGAGAGTCCCTTGAACTGTAATCCAGTGTCCCCTGTCTTCGATAACAGGCGTAAATTCTTACTTGCGCTAGACATCAAATCCATGTTCGACAATGGCATTGATCTAGAAATGGGTTCGTTGCCTATGCGATCGAGTATTCCATATCCATCGCTCATCCTTTTGATCTTTACATCCTCTTGTGTTAAGTTGGGAAGAGAAAAAGGCGGTGGTGTCTGTAACTTCCCCAAATAAAATGGTGCACTTCCTGCATCATTGGGCACTCCCCGCTCGTGAATCAATTTCTTAACCACTGGAACAGATTTTGGGCTGGGAAAAGCAACCCTGGATGTCATTGGGTATGATCCCGAAACAGAGGCCGCAACTGCTGTAACGGCGGGTGCTATGTGTTCCTGAATCAATTTATCCATCAATGGATCAGGTTTTGGACTGGATGGCTTTGACCCAGAAAGAGGTACAGAAATTCCGTTGTCAATGGGTGCTCCGTACTTCTGAACCAGTTTTTCAATCACTGGATCAGGATTTAGCCAGGGTACTGCCACTGATGGTGTCAGATTTGGAGCTCCTATATTGGCAGCTGCTCCAAGTTCATTATCCAACTTTTTAATTACTGGATCATGCCTTAGGGAAGATGCGGCAACTGAGAATGTAACAACATTTGATCCAGAAATGGATGTACTTCCTGTATCTGTAAGTATCCCATCTTTATTAATCATTTCAGCAACTAGACTTGGTATTGACCCATAGACAGGTTCAGTTTTGGCATTGTCAGGAGCAGGTTGCTCACTAACCAGTATCTCAATCATTTTTGGGTCGCTGAGAACTTTTATGAGCAAGTCAGTGTCAATTATGCTTCCCTGTTCTTTGCTCTTCAGGATTGCAGTTATTGCAGCTACAACAGCAACACCTACATCGGCTTGAAAACCTGGTAGCACCTCAGGTACAGGTTTTTCATTGGCAGATGACTTTACATAGGGTTGAGGATCACTTTGTGGTGCATCAGGGTTCATGGATAACAAACTTTGGGGAAGGGCTGGTGATTGTGCTTCAAAGGAAGAATTTTGTAGTGGTGCCATGTCAGACAGAAGATCTACTGCCTCTTCTTCTTCGATGGGAGTGATCGAGATGATAGGGATGCGGCTATCATCAAGTTGGTATTCTTGCGAGTCCAACGGAAGGGAGGGACTAAATGGAAGATGGGGAAATATAGGTAACTTAGTGTACAGCAAGACAAGGAACCTAATGTACATAGACTCGAGAAAGAGATTTACCTGTGAGGAATGTCAGACATACGAGGATAAACTGCTTCAAGCACTCTCATTTCCCTATGCTTTTGAGTTTCTGCCTCTTCGCTCTCTTCTCCAGCAACCACATGCCAATTATAACTCAATCCCAACTGCTTAATTAAGGGAGCAGAAAACCATTTAGGACAAGATTTCTGAGCAGAAACAAAATAGGAATACTCATATTTCGTCTCCCTCCGTCCTATATTCTTATTAGTCCCTTTGGGGAATTCCAACTTTTTAAGGAGGTTTGTCAGACATTAGTGGCAGCATTACCGCTTCATTTTTATTTTCAAATACATTTATAGCTATTCGTAAGGGATAGTTTTGGCAAACCCAACATCTCATACTTACTTTTCAAAGGAATCTCAAAATCTCATACCTACTTTCAAAGAGAATATACAATTAGGGACATCCCAAAACAAAGATACACCAGTAATATGGGACAGAGGGAGAAGTATCTTTTGCAGCATGTCTACTAGGTTCCAATACGGGCAGCCCGGAACTGTTTGATATTTACTTACTTTAGGGGGGCATTTCCATTTAATCTGAGCTATGTCAGACGGTTTTTCTTGTGGTGGATCCGTAGAACATCCCCCTTCAAACCTGGAGTGATGGTTGACAGAGTGATCATTTTTCAAACATGATGCCCATGTCTTTGCTCGCAGACAATCTTGAGCTTGCAGACTAACCTTTGAAGGACAATCCTTGGATAGAAAGAACTTTACCTGTTTAATCACCAGAATTTATCTTAAGCTACTTGGGATTAAACATCACATGCCAGGTGAATCAAATTTCTAAGCCACATCAGGAAAAGAAAGAAAAGAACACCGACAAACAATCCAAAAGCCAAAATTAAAGCTGATCAAATGATGCAAAAACATAACCAGCCACGAATCCATAAATGCTATGCTCTCGTCATTCATATAAGAGACGAGGAAATTTTATTTGCATATGTCACTGTGTAAAGAAATAAAATTAATAACTCCCACATAAATGCTAAAGATCATTTTTACCGTCACTTAAAAAAAACATGTTCTTGCCAATTTGCAACACCTTTGGGTAGATAAAGCTGAAGCAGTTCTTAGATAAAAGCTCATATGTTACAACTTCAAACTTTGTTTGAGATATAATGCACAAACTTAAGGCGGGCATTATACGCAAACCGGGCTATAGTCTGTGTAAGAACCATACCAGGAAGTTTCTCCTGCAGGTTAAGGCAATTTCAACTATAGCCTATATGACAAACAATAATTGTCCAAATGAAAAGATGAGGAAGGATCAGAACGCATCAGCATCAAACTTAAAACATTCAGGGCAACCATCAATTATAACATGCATAATAGTCAGCAGATCTTCCAAAGAAATTCCAAGCCGTACAACACCTTAATAAAAGCACACTGTAAGAAGTATAACTAAAGTGTGGGAGCTCCCTTCATACAGCAGAAACTATAACTCAGCGAAGGCACAATACCACTAAAACCAACATACATAATCTGCAGGAAAAAGTCTATAAGAGTTGCATTTCATTTGGCTAAAAACCGAAACAAAATTCCATTAAAAAACCTTTCTTTTGACTTTTCCAAATCTATTATGTATTTTTTTTCCCCTTAGCTGCTTCAAGGCTAAGTTTAGGGCCTGCAACAAACCACAGCAGTAATATACTGATATCAGGCTAAGAACATGATGAGTTACATCTTACTTCAATCACCAATAGAGAACAAAACCATAGCAGTATGAGTTGTGATATTGTTGAGAATGGCCAAAGGAAACTACAGTGAAAGACATGAGAATATTCATTCACTTTCCTCTGACTCATTGCAAAAGTTGAAACAATAGGAAATGCGTTGAGAACAAATAGGAATAAGTAGCCACAGATTCAAGTAGGCTGCATGCTTAAACTGATCAAAGACAAGCTGTAAAGCTGTAAATATATTACTTCTATTGCCAGTCTGAACCTGGTCAGATAGATTCAAACTTTCTATAGTACGAGATCAACTACATGGATGGCAGAAAGAAAAAAAAAACTAGTAAATGTAGACAATAGCATAACAGTAACTCCAGAGATAAACAGATTCTTAGTTTGAAATGTCATGGAAGTATACAGCCACATGGACATCTATCGAAATTATCATGAAGTATAAAATTGGATTGATACTAACGTGAATATGCACAATATTATTTGATTGTTTAATGTTTCAAACCGTAGTTGTTATGCCTTTTTGTTTGATCAGCAAAAAACATAATAAGTAATGCAGCATTAGAATTAACTTTTTCTTACAAGCAACTATATACCATTCCAAAACATTAACAGATTTTTAATCCTCTATCCAATGACATAAACGAAAGATACATTCTCAAAAAAGTAGGATCATCCTTTTTATATATTTAAGAACCCTAGCTTGTTTTCCATTTTGCAAAACACATAGGTAATCCATCAAGCCATACCTTTTTATAGCAATTTAGGAGAGAAACAAGACACGACGAGGATAAGTGAACTATTAGCCCTATCTCTTTTCTTTTTCTATATATATATTTTTTTGACATGGGAACCATATAATAAATACTATCAGAAATTGGGTAAGGCCTCATTCAGTTTGGTTTGGAAATAGTGGTATATCCCAACACGTAATTTCCTCTCACATGACTTGTCCAATGACTATGATAACTTGATACCGACAGAAGGTGAAGTTCTACTATAAATTTGCATAGGTTTTAGGCATCGAACCTCTTGTGCATATTCTATCAATATTATGCTTTTAAACCTTGACATTGAGGATATATAAAATACTTAATCACGAGAACAGGACCATTAGATGGTTGAAGATGTCCCTGAACCAAATAACGAAGCAAATCAGTATATTTGTCCATTAGATCCTTGACATTAGAAATTGTATTCCACGATAAGCTCAATAGAGGTGAATGCTGTCAACTTCACTGCAGTACCTAATTGGGGACTTACATTTCCCTGTTTGAGACTCTTTTAATACAATACTCAGCACAGTTGATGCTGGTTTGTCAATGTTTCAATCTTTGAAAGGTCAAAGCAATTGTGACTAAACTGCAGGCTTACCTTCAAGTTATTCTACTGGATCTCTGTGCATAAGGTTTCCCGAGTTCATACAGCTTTTATCCATTAAAATTTTAAGAGGCCAAGACCAAGTAGGAATCAAGTTTTACCAAGTACCTTTCAATTCATTACGAAGACTTTTAGGCAACTTTAGTGGTTGTGTTTGGTTGAGAGTTTAGTTTAGTTTAGTTTTGGTAGTGGGTGGAGAGAGAAATAGAGTAATGATTGAAGATAGGGGTAATGATTGGAGAGAGATAGAGAGAGATGTGAAAGTAATAATTAGAAAAATAGGGTAATGATTGGAGAAAGAAGTAGGGTAATGATTGGAAAACAAAACTAAAATGGCAAACGAACAAAGTGACCGTTACGCTCTTTTTGGTTCTATGTGATCCAGTTCTACATGAATACTAAGTAGTAATGCATAAAAAACACAAGGAGTGATCCTTAGCTACTATTCTTCTCTAATTCTCCACAAGTAGATGTTCTATAGAATCAATCCATCACCAATTTCATACACAACATCAACACTAAGATGTCATAAACTCAACCAAACACTCCGAAATAACATAAAGCTTATATCCAACACATTTAACGTCATCAATCATATCCTTTCTAACTTGCTTTCCTTACAAATATTCCATTGGAGGCATCAGAACTAACCTTTCTTATGCCCTTTTAGGAACCACTAGGGCCACTACTAGTGCACATGTAAACATAATAACATTGAAGCACCTCTCTTACAAAAAAAGAAGAAGCGCCTCTCCAATAAACTATAAGTCTATTTAGATGGTATGTGATTATTAAAATAGAGGCGTTCATAGTTTTCTCATGACGACGTCAACTTCTGGAAATGTAACAAGTATTTGCCAGTAAAATGAGATGAAGGATAGTATCATGTAGACATTTGACATTAAACAAAAATGTTTTTGTTGACAATGGGCTATATTTTGGTTTCACACAAGCAAAATTAGTGCAAACTGTAGCTTACTTTTCAGTTTACAATCCTTGATCGTTTGCTACAGATAGCAAGCTTGATAGGCGGCAAAGCCGTCAGCTCTAGAATTCCTTCAACACTACTTATGACACATCAATTTGAACTTTGAAGCCCTGTCATTCTGAAGCAAAATCAAGTTCTCTTTGTGTTCTTGAAATATCTCGTGTTATGGTAATTCTTTGCATTCATTCTTTGCTTTTCTAATAAGGATTTCTTTTTCCAATTCCTAATGGTAAACCTCTTCATAGCGTTGTTTGATTTTATTCCAGAATCTTAAGAAGGTTGTAAAATTAAACTCTTGTGAACATTACAGCAACTTAAGATGTGCACATTAATGGTATATAATTATTTTGATCACATTGTGGATGATCAAGTTAAGAGGACATAATTAGAGGCGGAGCCAAGATTTTCGAACAATGGAGAAAATACTGAACTAATCTGGTCTCTTTTCTATTTGCTAACTACAAAATCAATGTGTATTAACAATTAAAAAAAACACTAGTGATTACGTTTTGGGTGAAGGTTAATGTGCAAAAAAGGTAAAATATCAATGAAAAGTGCATGAAACATTGAAATCTGTCAATGTGTAATGACCTTCGAAAAACATGTTTGTATAATCCATTCCTATTGAACATAGTAAGAAATTTGTAGAGTTAAAATGAGATAACACTATAATTTAGCAAAACTGCTACATTTGTTGGGTCAAATTCTCAACATGGAGCGAAATTTCAATTAATCAATGAAGACATTCAAAAGTCAGTAGGGTCAAGCGACCCCCACTCCACCTCTTCTCCCTCTGCCTGTGGACATAATGGACAATGAATGTTGGACTACTTTGAATCAGCAACCTCGCTCGGTAGTCGGTTCTATGTAGTAAATGGGCAGAGACTACGAGTGAAAAAGACCCTGAGCACGGTACCTTGTCATTCAATTCAAGAAATATGCTAAAAGGAAGCAGCATTTTTTGTTAACTCTTCGATATTCCAATGTCCACTCTGTTTAAACTTGGGAATTTACAGCAATCTTGTGTGAGTTTTCCACAGTTCAATATTGTAACCGACTTTTGCCCTCATCTTTAGTTGGTTCTGTGATTAAGTATTCTTAACTTTAACAAGATTGATTTACAACCACACACAAGACACCTAAATTTTAATCCACAAAACTGATCATTGATAAAAAGAAACTCTCCTCCCTTACCGAACAAAATCACCATATCAGAAGAACATTACAAACCTATTGCAGCAACAATATTACATCTTTGTCGTATTTGATTGTCGAACAGTGTCCCATGACATGAACTCACTAATAAAAACCATAAGGCGAACAAAATATCCCCAAGTTCAAAGAAACAAAAACCATAGAGAGAGGCCATAAAAACAACTAGTACTAATTACTGTAATAATTTACTCAAACCATAAAGAAAACACTAGTGATCGGTAAACATTTCCCCAAGTTGAGACAGAATAACCTCGCCGTGAACAAATCAAAATCAAGAAACCACGGCCAAAGGACATGATTCGTCTCCAATAATCTACACTACAGAACGTTCGGTTGAAGGTAATGTGGGCGTTACCTGACAGAGCTTAGCACCCGAAGCCCACGAAACCCTTTTCGAGTTCTTCAATCGCTTCATGCTTTGATTAAACACATTAATACAGGAGTATAACTTTTCTGCTTCAGTTTGTTCGGGAAACACGATTTAAGGTCGATTCAGAGATTTCAAATACCACCTAATTACAACGATATTAGTCTCTCAGTGATATGAATTGGTTTTTTTTTTTTCCCCCAGATTGAGATATTGAAACCCCAATAAGATTGGCGCAGGCTCTCAGGAAACCCTAGAAGAAGCCTCCATTGCTCCAGATTGAGATATATTAGTAGGAGTAGTACTGTGCAGTGTTTGTTTGTTTGTTTGCTATGACAGATGAGCCTTTTTCTTTCGGTGTTTCTTTACTTGTACGGAGTGCTATTCTATTATACAGTATTTAAAGAGTTTTAGCGCGTAGTGAGGGAATTAGGCATCGTCCCAAAAACCTTTTAGAAAAAAATAAGCAGTTTATTTTATATTTTTAAATTAAAAAATAAATTAAATAAAAAATAATTTTTTTTATTTTTTTTGCACCATGTAAAAGATCTTGATGAGATCTATCAAATAAGATCCATATTGATAGAAAAATTATTTGCATAAACATATTATTTTTGAACTTGAAATTACCTTTTTAAAAAATAAGTACTTATTTATGGTTCTGGAACGGAGCCTTACTAGTATTGTTAGTGGAAATTGATTTTCGTGCTTTCTTTTTATAAAAAAACAGACTGTAAATAAGAAAAAAAATGTGTGTGAATAGCTTGGCATGGATCTAACGAGTTCAAATATTGGTTGTTTAGCTTGAGTTCAAAGTAAACGAGTTGATAATGAATCAAAATCGAGTAACTTGTTTCTTAGTAGTATTGCATAAATGTATCGAGTCTAGTTTAATTTGAGCAAATAATTATCAAGTTTTAGAATGTGATCTCCTTTGTTTGCTTAATTGACGTGTTATGGACGTTCGAAACACAACGTTAGGGTAATGCTTTTCACAATTTCATTTTTTAATGATGGCATTACATTTTTGTCCTTTAGTAAAACTTTCGTGTGTAATTTTTTCATTAAAAAGACAAAAAATGAAGTGCATTTTTTCGTCCTTTTTTTTTCTTTTTTTGGCTATTAGCCTGTTTCACTCTTCGTTGAGAGGAAAATTGTGTGTGCTTTTAGAAAAAGTCACGTGATAAATCATAAGACATATTTGAGTAAGAAGATTAGCTTTTAGTCGCCCAAAAAAAAACAAAATAACTAGCTTAAAAGTAATCGACTCACATTGTTATAATTTAACTGGACTTAGGATTGGTGTTGTGCACAATACCATCCCCATTTTGAATTTAACTGTGTTAGCTTATTTCTTAGTATTTTCACAAGTTTTCAAGATCTCCAATTAATCTAGAACTACCATTGAATCCCATCTAGAAACACAAATAGTGACAATATCAAATTGTTATTAAGTGTATGTGCCCCACACAAAGATGCGATTGTTGAGGATGTTTTGCACCACACAGCCTTATCTCAAACTCCTATTGAGGTGTGCCATAACCGATTTGCAATTTTTGGAGGTAACTTCAAAAATTCCCATTTTTCTATTGGACTCAGGGTGGCCTATGGATTTGGTAATATAATGTCACTGCCTACGATCATTCTAAAAATGGACTTCTAAGTGTGATGTAAAATTTCATAAATAACTTAATTAAAACTATCTCTGACACTAATCAATCTATAATATATACAAATGTAGTTAGGCTCGAAAGTCTCCATTTTGTATTTTAGTTTTTTTCAAGATTTAGAGAGAGGGGTATGGAGAGCAAAGGGAGAAGGTGGGGTAGCGGGTGGAGAGAAAGAGAGACGAGGGGGAGTTGATAGCATGGAGAGAGTGAAATTATTGAGTATTCTTTGCAGGGCCGGGCCAATGTATTTGGGAATCCAGATCAAATCGTTAAGTGGAGCCCTATGACGTAATTAAATAATAAATAGTTTGTTTATACATAAAAAAAATTTAGTCCACATTGAATAATGAACTTGCTCTAGTTTAATGGTTTTGCTATGTTTCTTCTCCAAGACCTAGGTTTGATACTTGACAACATTATCACCAAGGCATAACTTTTTGACAAAAATGTACACTCAGTTGACAACATTTTTCACCAAGGCATCACTTTTTGACAAAATGCAAACTAAAAAAATATGCTGGGGGAGAAATCAAACTGAGCCACACAATTAATGTAGACTAAAGGTTTGTTGTCCACTAAACCAAATACAATAGTTGCACTAATATTGTGAAATATACTAGTGTTTGTTCGGGCCTAAGACACATGCTAACTAGTGGCTCAAACAATAAATTAATTCATTAGTGTGTAGTATGTGATCCTCTTCTTAGTGACACGAAAGAAAATTACTCGTGCTTACGGCACTCCCCAACTAAACTTTTAAGCTAACTATAAATAACTATCAATTTGCATATAGGGTTTTGGAATTAGAAGATCATTGGCATTTGTGTAATTACTACAAATAATGTGGGTACTTACATTACATTTGAAAACTTCGTTTGCGCAATTACTACAAAGAATGTAGACACTTACATTACATTTGCAAAGTTCCTTATCAACTATTGGGTCAAATGAATCTCAGCTCTTCTTTCAGCTTATGTTTGTGATATAATATAATAATATAATATATATACTAGTGCTTGTCCGTGCCTACGGCACTACGCATCGCGATTGGAATTAGTGTATTGTATTTGTTCCACTTCCTAGTGGCGCGAAAGAGAACCACTTGAGAGATATAACTCAACAAATCGATCATAACTATAACTAAACCAACCCCTCTACCAATTTAGTCCCCGACTAATACAATTCAACTACCTACGGATAAATTGAAATCGTATGCCTTGTTGTAAAAAGAAAGAAATTACATGACTGAATAAAATATTACACCATTTTAAGAAAGAACAAATGTTAATTTCACATTTAAGACACTGGCATAATTGCATGTTTTTACACATCAGTTACACAAAGAAGCCAACCTAAATTCATAACATACGGCTCAACCAATGGTAAATTTAGCTGTGGAATTGGAGAAATGGAAGGTTCATATCCTTGGGCCTTGGCAAACGCATATAGAAATCACCTTAAGGAGAGAATCATTGTAGAGCTACAGTTTTCAAACACGCATTACCATGGAGGTCAAAACCTGAAAACAAAAGACCAAAAAATTATAAGAAAGAAAACCCACCAAACCACCACATAAGCAACCCACCGAAATAAATAGAGGGGGGTTTGATCAAATAATAAAAATCCCATTCGAGCACTGACCTGAGATGGTCGCTAGCGGCATGTCCCCCGCCGTGTCACTCATATGAATAATATACACATGGCGTGTCCCCTGTCGTGTCTGTGTCCCCATTTTTTTAGATTATAATTTCCGTGTCCCCGTGTCTATGTCCGTGTCCATATCTGTATCTGTCACGCCCTGCCCCGCAAACGACACCCAAAATGGGCCCGAGTCGGCGCGGCCACGTGGCATTCCACACAAAAGACCACACCATACTCTACAACCAATCAGAATACAACTTAGCGGAAGACTTCTCACATAAAATAGAAATGAGTCAACGCCAAAAACTCAACTCACAAGTCATAATGAATATCCCTCTCTTCAATTAATTACAAAACATGTAGGTTAGCTTCTAGACAAATCAGCTACACAACAATCTAACCAAAGACATCACCCAACACGAGTCTCAGCACTCTCCAAGGCGTTGACCAGTAGTGGACCCACGCTAAGCCACCTGCTGTCTGGCAATCCAAAAAGGACAACCAGAGTGTGTGAGACATAGAAGTGCTCGATAAGATATCACAATACCCGAAGGAATATCAATAAGAATATTCACCACCAACATAACTGCAATACCCATATGAGTATATTAGTTATAATCACCACATCCGCCAAACATAGCAATATTATCAAATAAACAACCACATAACAATAACTGAATTAATGACAGCATGAATGTAAATCACACAAGCATGCAGTGACACGTCTGCCACATTCCCATGTACCCAAGGCATTGTGTCCCGCAAACCATGCTCCCAACCTCCGTTAATTAGACGGAATGGCATACGACATGGCGTGACTCACTCCACAATCCTTCCGCGGGTACAATCAACATACAACAAGCATGCATACCATTAGCTAAGACAACATATAGCATGATATACAAGTTTCCACCACATATATCCATATCAATAGCTAAACCTCGATTAGCATGATATCATTGATATATAATCACCTCCACCGCATTATTTACATATCGATAATCATATTGAAAGCTAAAACACCATTAGCAAGATATATACATACCACCATAGCAATATCTTATTGAGAAGAATCATATCAGACACACTCACCTTCGCTTCGACTGGAGTATGCCAAACTTACGGTTTCGACACCTCCCACTTGACCAATTCGCTACCTAATCACAAGCTAACCATATTAGCATACGACTCCATTGAAATGCTCAAACAAATATATGATAACACCTCATAACATTTTACCAAGCTAACACATGCCAAAAAGTTAACCAAGTCACCAAACATCCCTAAGGCATTCAAACGAATGTTTAATATCGAGTTGTAAAGCTAACTAGGTATTAAACAATACCCAACAAATACAAACATGTCCATCTCAAAGACCTATATGTGTACCAAAGCATACATAAAGTTAGAGTAGCACTTAATCTCCAAAATCTATATGGAAACTTATAACCATTTCACCATATTTTGACCATAACTTCTTTTAGGATTAGAATTGGGTTATGAAACCTCCACCATTAGAAAGTACGTTTTGAGTACATCAATTTCGATATATAATTTGCCCAAAAAGGAGTTCGGATGAAAAAGATATGATCGTTCGAAGTTTCACAACAGTTGCTGAAAAGTTACCCGAGAGGTACAGGTACCACAAAAACTCAGTACGGGTACCCACTCAAAATCGACCCAAATGTTTCAATTCTGATCTGCCGGTACAGGTACCACCAAAAAGTGGTACGGGTACCGACTGGGTTTTTCAGCGAAAATTCAGTTTGTTCATCCTCCGATTCCCAACCTTTTCTCCACTCAAATCTCATCTAAAACCCACTAAAACTTCACAAAACCATGCTCAAACTCGTACATAACAAAGAGCTACTCAAGAACATCAAAACCCACGAATCAAATCAAGTTCTAAACACCAAATTCAAGGGATTTAAGACTAGGTTCTTAATTTCTCCAAGAACTCCAACCCACATCCAAATTAACCCAAGCCCATCTATTCTAGGCACGATTTCAACCCCCAAACATATGAACTCAACAAATTAAATATGAAATCAAACACAAGAAAACATGAATTACCATGTTAGGACTTCAATTCTAAGAAAGAATGATCATCCACAAGCAAATCCCCTTCTCTTCTCTTCTTTTCTTCTCTTCTTCTCCTTCTCCTCTTCTTTCTCCCAGCGTCTCTCTCTCTCTCTCTCTCCACGAAAAATATTAGGAAAAGGGGGAGGAATGAGATATTTAAGAAATATCTCCTTTTGAAAAATTATGTGGTGTAACCACACCACCCATCCACTTATGCAACCGACCAATAGCATTTAGTTAAATTCCCATCAAATAATAATTAACCTTGTAAACACATAATTCAATTAAAATATGAGTTTAAAATATTAAATATCCGGGACGGGTATTACAGTATCCGTGTTCGTGCATCATAGTATCCTATTAACGTAGGTGGCTTGATCATTTCAGTCAAGTAATTCATGTGAACTTCCACCAAGAAAAATATGATGCCGCAATACTACAAAGGTAAAAAAAAACATGCACGTCCCTTAATTGTTCATCCAATCTCTACAACTCATCAAGCAAAGTTTTCCATGATACCGCCCCTTCATGCCCACTGCAGTATGATAGCTAGAAGTCTACATTTCAGGTTCATCCATGGCTATGCTCAGCATAGCTACAGATTCTTCGATATGAGGTATTGAATGTTGGCATGCCTGGGGTTCATGATAACATAGCATACTATCCACAGTTATTGGAGTTCTTGTGCTAGCAGAATAGTTCCTCAAATTTGGTGTTTTAGGAAGCACCACAACTGATGATGACTCAAAGGCATGTGAAACCATTGCTCGCTTTGGTGAATTTGTAGGAATTTCTATAGATGTAGAAGTCATGCCACCTTCTAGGCATGCACGTTGGCGACGACTTGGTGTTAAAGACGAAAAGGATGTGGGCCACCTCGGTTGAATGCATTCTCTTGCTCTCTCTGAATGCTCTCTCTCGTTCATGTCGTAAGCATTGGGCCTTTGATCTAATATTATCATTAGGTGCCTACACGGTGGATGAAATAACGTCACATTTTATCGAGTAAGATGTCTCTAAAAGTTCAAAAATTTTAAATCAAATTTGGTATTTTAGGAAGCAGCACAACTGATGATGTGGGCCGCCTCGGTTGAATGCATTCTCCCGCTCTCTCTCGTTCACGTCGTAAGCATTGGGCCTTTGATCTAACATTATCATTAGGTGCCTGCACGGTGGATGAAATAACTTTAGATTTTTAAATAGAGTTAAGAGTCTTTAGACAATAAAAATATTGGTCCCACAAAAAAGAGAATAAAAACTTGAAGGAATGTGTACAAAATCATACCACTTTAGGGGCAGCATTTTCTTTACCGCCACAAATTGCCTTTTCCTAAAGAAAAGAATAAGATTAATAGTATTCCATAATATATGTACTAACAAACATCCAGATGTAATTAATAGGCATACTCCATGCATGCCAATCTGATTCAATTCTCGCTCATCACGTATCATTACGCCAACATTCTTTTCTTGAAGAAACCTAACCTATACAATAGAAAATGAAGAACAATGATCAATAGAAAATGAAAAATGAAGAATAGTGATCAATAGACAATGAAAAATGAAGAGTTAAAGTTTATCTTACAGTTTTCTCCAAATCACCATCCAGCATAGATTTTTTTCCCTTGGCTACACAGATGGCCTTCCCTTTCCCTTTAGAAAGTTCCATTGCTCCTGGAACACAAAGCGACAGTTAGGATAAAAAGTTGGAAAAAAACAAACTTATAGAGATGGGAATATAATGTTTGCCGATTGACAAAATTAATTTTAGACCATATTGGAGTGTTATTGGAGAAAGAGCAGAGGTCAAAAGCAGAGAAATAAAGAAAGTTCAAAAAAGCGTACCACTCGCTAAGCAAGCTTCCAATCTTGGTGATGATGAAAGTATTAGAGGGCGATTATACTCTCGCCCATATCCCATACAATTACCTGGATAGAGAAAAAATGAATTAACATCAAGAACGATTGCATAGCAGTAATGCGAAACCAAAGTGAACGATTGCATAAGCCGGGCACAACGCTTCTAATCTTAGAGCCCCACCAAAAGATGAGGAAAAAACTAATTTCCCACCGTGATCGAGTGTTTGTCCGTGAGTCTCAAAACTAATTTTCTACCCTCAGTGCCAACGTTGGGAAAGATGGTTATGAAAAAGCCGGGTACAAAAAGGTCACCCAACAGTTCTTCTATTAAAATGCGGGACTCCCCTTCCCGATTGAATTTCGATGATCCAAGCCGCTTAAAGTGATCAGAACGTGATTTTAAAAGTCTCTGTGAGAAATCAGCAAAAAAAATGATCGGGAAGAGCTTCATTCGAGCAGTTTTCATTGAACGGTTCAAAAAAAACTGCTCAGATGAAGCCCTTCCCGGTCATTTTTTTTGCTGATTTCTCGCGAGTACCCTTAAAATCACGTTATGCACATATTGAGCGGCTCGGATCATCGAAATTCAATCGGGAAGGGGGAGTCCCGCACCGTAAGAAAGTGCGGAATCCCTCATGTGAACCGTGGTGTGTGTGTGTGTGTATATATACTAGGGTTTACCCGTGCCTGAAGACCCGATGCAATGTGAGATCTAATTAGTGGTAATTGTGCAATTAATATTGTTTGAAAAAGAGAGGGAGAACCATAGAATTTATGGAACAAATCAATGGTTATGATTTATAGAGAGATAAGATTTAAAAATCATTCTCCCTTATTATGTGTGTGTGTATATATATACACACTCCTAATAAGGCCGCTCTTTTTGGGCCCAAGCTCAGGCTTGTTGGACCTTACCCAAGAAACGACTTGATTCTTAGGGCACCCCAATAATTATTAGGTGTTTTATTGTATACTAGTGTTTGCCCGTGCCTACGGCACTACGCACTCCGATAGTGTCGTAGGCACGGACATTTTTGTTTTTTCATGCCAACACCAGAAGCTGAGCAGCGGGTAAAAAGAATCGATGGCATTTTTGTAATAAATTTGTAAAAGTGTGGGTGTTTTCTTAAGAGAGTTGAAGAGCAAACATCAGCCATTGGATAAAATGAATCTCAACCCTTGGATCAACTTGTCTGGTGTAGAGGCCCACACCCTTATGTTTTATTAGGTATATATATCAAAGTTGTCAATACCGTACCGGCCAGCGTACCGTTTTCACTACTGGAATGGTACGTACCGGTACCGGGCTGTATCCCGGTACCGTTCCGGATTTACCGCAATTAATATTTTATATATATATTTAATATATATCTACCATATTTTAAGTATAAACATAAATAAAATGTAAAAAAAAAAAAAAAAAGAGGGTAATTTTGTACCGGCCGGAACACCGGAATATGTCCGGAACAGGCCGGTATTGTCCGGTACACCCGGTATTGGCCGGAACAGGCCGGTATTTCAACCGGAACGGAACATGACTTTTTGCGTTCCGTTTACGCACCGGTACGATACGTACCGGCCGGTACGGAACGGATTTGACAACTTTGATATATATATATATTTCAAATATAAATTAATTTTATCTGCGGTTAAAATTTTTAAAATTCATAAGAGGAGATATCAGTCTTTATTGTGAAAATGAAAATAACATTTCGGTTCCAATTTGTATGGTTTGACCAATCTATTCGGAAAACCATAATTAGCATTTGTACCCGTTTGACAAAAAAAACGAAAAAAATACTACATAGCAAACGAAAAACATACATAAATGCTAGTTGATGTGAGGAGGAACGGTGAAAAAGCGGTCCCACATTTGCAACTTCCATTCCCATTCCCCAACTCTTAAAACTAACCTGCCCCATCTACTTTCGGAAGGAAAAAAAATTAAAAAAAAAATCTAATCCGCCCCATACGTTTAACCAGCAGTGAGATATAAGCATTAGCCAACAGAACGCTCGTTCTATCTTCCTCGATTGCTTGTGGGCCAAATCGAATTCACCAACCTAGTCATCGGAGGTTAGCTTCGTAATCATGAGGACTCGGAATTCCGCTACCCCGAAACCGGCCGCGGCAATAAAGACGCCTCCGGCGAGGAAATCCGTTGCCAAAACCCCTCCAAACGACTCGCGGATAGAATCGGCTACCCTCAAAACCGCCGACACCAACGCCGTCTCCACCTCCACGCCCACCGCTAGCGTTGATTTGAAGCCGCCCCAACAACCTGGTAAACCCCCCCACTCCTTGTCCTTGGCTTCGCTTTTTTGACCGTTCCAAGTATTGCTGTATCGATATCATCTGATTGATTGCTCCTATGTCTCTGGTTTTGCGAACTGAATTGAATGTAGGTTTTCCATCAATAGGGTGAATTAATTTTAATAGTAAGCAAATAAGCAATTCATGTTCTCTATACATTTTACCTGCCGTTGTCATTTGTGTTTATGTTACATGGTGGATTCATTGTATATGCGTATGATAGTATGGCCACGGAGATATTCTCACAATTCTTTGCGGCCATGAGTAATTCTTCGCGGCCATGAGCAATTCTTTGCGGCCAATATAGTAATTCATGGCGACAAGAGTAATTCTTCGCAACGCCCAAGAGTAATTTTTTTGCGGTCTAAGAGTAATTCTTCGCGGTCAGGAGTAATTCTTTGTGAACTTCTAATCTCAGCCCTAAAAAAAAAAAGTGCAAATCCGTGGGTCCAAAATATAGATAATTCAAAAACCGCTGCTCCATATTATGTATGAATTTGAGTGTTTCATGTTTGAGTCTTTCAATGGCACGACTTACGCATTTCTATCTACTTTATTTTTTATTTTTTGATAAGTGCATTTCTATCTACTTTACGCTGCAGTTAGCATTTCTGTATTTTTTGTACGTCGGCTGGTAGATTCTATGCATATGTGTATGTGCATATGCATTTGCCTATGCTAACATGGCCAATTGGCCATGAAGAGATTCCATATACAGTTTAAGTTTATCAGTTGTATGATTAACTCAAATTTTTGGCTACTAAGCAATTGTTGGTTGATTACATTTGCTTTCCTTGTTTGGTTTCGGCATTTGAATGGTTTAGCATAACTAAATAGTTCTACAAGCACAAGAAAATGCACTTGTTTACATATGGGGCTTGTTAGTACTCTTATAAAAAATGCATCAGCTGATGCTGTGGAGGTGACACCGGAAACGAAAGTAGGTGCAGGAGCTAAAACAACAAGAAAGGTTGTAGTAAGGAAGACACCGGCTAGAACCAAAACTCCTACATCAGCAAAAGCTGTACCTAGGAAGACGCCAAATTCAGAACAAACGGAGGAGTTAAAGGTTGGAGAATCCTCCAAGAAGGAAGAGGTTGGGGATGCTAAGGATCTGGATTCTTCGCTGAAAGAAGAATCTTCTCTTTCAATTGTTGAAGAGTCTGTCAATAAGGAAGAACTATCTGCTCAAAATCCTGAAGAAACCAAAAGGGTGGAGGATCAAAATGTGATGAAGGGTGAAGAGCCCCCTCAAGAAAAAGAAGACGGTATTGGCGTGGAAAAGCTTTCGACAGTTGATTTGAAGGCCAAACAACCTGGTAAAACTTGACTCCTGGTTGTGATTTTATGGTCTTCAAAACCTGAGGGATAATTTTTACCTCACCTCGTACATTCAGATTTACATGTTTTTGTTTATTTGTGTAAATGCTTGCATCACCTGGATAGATTCCATATTGAATATTGCTTTTTAGTGGTACCAGTAACTCAGTGTTACTTGTAACTTGCGAGCAATTTATTTTTTACTGCTATTGCTTGCCTTGTTTTGGTTGGTTATTTTACTGCTCGTCGGTTACAATACACCTTTATGCTGATATCCATGTGTCGAGATTCCTTAGTGAGTTTTGTAGTTGTACGAGTAACTCAATTTACCAGTAAGCAATTCTGTCTGATTCCTGTTCTAGCTGTAAGTGTTAAGCATATAGCGAATATGGGGACAGAGACCTTGCCACTGTTTTGGTACACTTGAAGGTCTTTCAGTTTATTTATTTATTATTTTTTACATGCTGTGCGATTGTGGCGACATAGTCTCCTGATGGCTAAGTGCTAAAGCGCAAGGCAAAGCTCTTGGGCAAGTTGTGGCAAACAATTAGTTGATTTAGATAGACAATGTTCAAAATTAGTGATATAGCTAGGAATTCCAGATATCATAAAGCATACCATTCAATAGTCCGAAAATGTCTTAAGATTGAGAATCTCCTTTAACATGCGCCTTAGTATAAGGTTTAGATTTGAAAGCACAAAGTTCATAGCAACTACATATCTAATATTGCATAATTCTGAGAAGAAGAAGAAAGGGAGATCAAATAGGCACAGAGAAAGGAGATGAATGTAAACAACGGGTTGTTTTGCCATGTAGCTACATGTACAGAAGGATATGATAATCAAATCTAGGGGTTGGTTGTTGTTTAATTCCATCATCACCGGCTGTATTAAGTTTGCTTAATGCAGAGCTAAAAATTAAGAGAACTCATGACCCCTTGTGCCTAGAAAAAGGCATGCGCCACTGAACTGCATTTCAACTACTTCCCTTGCCTCGGAAGTTGCTAGACTCTATAAGGTTGCCTCACTTTGCCTCATGACTAAGTGCATGCTTTTTTTGGGACACCGGGTTTCTCCACTAGAGTTCTCAATAAATTTACGAGTAAGGAAGGTTCTTAGCCTCCTCGGGACCAGCTTTTGGATTGCCTTTGCGAGTTCCTTGTTTTGTGTCTGTATTGGGGTGTCAACTTGTGAATACATATTCAGTCATGCACATAAAAAAATGCTTGTCTATTTATGAATTACACTTTTGTGTACTCTTACCATTGAGTGTGGTTGTAATTGATCCTTTTTTATGTTAGTCGAACAAGCAAAAACATCAGTTGATGCTGTGAAGGTAACACTGCCGGCAAAATTACGTACAGGGGTTAAAACAACAAAAAAGATTGTGGTAAGGAAAACAGTGGCTAAAACCAAAACTCCTACGTCAGCAAAAGCTGTACCTAGGAGGACACCTAAGCCGGAGCAAACATCAAATTTTAAGGTTGGTGAACGCTCCAAGAAAGAAGAGGATGAGGATGCTATGGACGTTGATTCTGCTAAGAAAGAAGAATTTTCTATCTCAAATGCTGAGGAACCTGCAAAAGAGGGAGAACCTTCAGTTGAAACTGTTGAAGAAACCAAAAAGATGGAGGCTCAAACTGTCATGATTGTTAAAGACCCCCCACAGGAGGAAGAAGAGGTTATTGACGTGGAACAGCATTTGGTTCTGAATGTCGAAGAATCAACAAGGCAGGAAGATCCCGTTGCTTTGGATGTTGGGGAAGTGTCAAAGAGTCAAGAACCTGGCATACCAAGGGAGGAGGAAGAGGTGAAGGAAGAAATAAGGGAGGAGACGAGAATCATTGAGGATGACGTGGGATCAGAACCGGAGGCTGTCAACATGGAAGAAGATATGAATGAGTTGAGAGGAGAAGATACTCAATGCGAGGATGATGTCCATGGTAACGAGAGGGTAGAGGAGGGCAGCGACCAAGAAGTTCTTGAAGAATTTGGGGAGGAAGAACTTGTGGTGGATGACACACCAGAGCAGGGCGAAGAAGCAGAGGCATTGGAAGAGGAAAACATGGAATTAACTGCTGCAGCGAAAGAGCGTAAGATGAGGAAGGAGCTGGAGATATTTGTTGGTGGTTTGGATCGTGGTTCAGTGGAAGAGGATGTGAAAAAGGCTTTTGAGAACATTGGAGATGTAGTTGAAGTTAGGTTGCATAAAAATACTTCAACGGACAAGAATAAGGGGTATGCATTCGTGAAGTTTGCAACAAAGGAGCAAGCAAGCCGAGCTTTATCAGAAATGAAAAACCCTCTTGTATGAATTTTCTCTTTACCATATAAATTTTTTCTCTCCAATGCAAGTGTAGCTTAACTTCTGATTTTGGTTCATAGATATGTGGGAAGCGTTGTCGGACTGGACCCAGTGAGGATAATGACTCATTGTTCCTGGGCAATATTTGCAATACTTGGACAAAGGAAGCTGTAAGATTTTATTTGCTGTAGATGTATTTTTAGCAAGTTTGCTTCTTTTTTATTTTTTTGATCTATTGATTTTCTAATTTAATTCGGGTTAACATTTTGGCAGATCAAACAAAAATTGGAAGACTATGGCGTTCGAGGTGTTCAGAACATTACTCTTGTGGCAGATGCCCGCCATGAAGGGCTGAGTCGTGGTTTTGCATTTATTGAGTTCTCTTGTCATGCTGATGCCATGCTTGCGTACAAGAGGCTCCAAAAGCCGGATGTCATTTTTGGCCATACAGAAAGAACTGCTAAAGTGGCTTTTGCTGAACCTTTACGTGAGCCAGATCCTGATGTGATGGCCCAAGTTAAGTCGGTATTTATTGATGGCCTACCTCTGAACTTGGATGAAGATCGAGTGAGGGAGCAAATGAAAGCTTATGGGGAGATTGCACGAATTATGTTGGCCCGGAATATGTCTACCGCCAAGAGGAGAGATTATGGATTTGTAGATTTTACCACGCATGAGGCTGCTGTTGCTTGTGTTGAGGGAATCAATGACAAATATTTAGGTGATGGGAACTCAAAGGTATTCTTTTAGTCCTGTGATGATGACACTTTTGGATGAGCATAGGTAGAAGTTGCCTTGCTTTCTTTTTTGAGTCCACTTAGGTTGGAGAGTTGCTTGGCAGTTGGCAAGCATTTTTTAATCAACTTTGGTGTGAGTTCTTGATAACAGTTGTGATCCCCTTGCAAATTTTGTCTGATCCTGTTAATGATAGACTCTCCATGTTTTGAAGATTTTCTGCAATGTATTGAGAAAGCTGGAATCTTTGAAGGACCAAAACAAGGGTTGAATTTGGTCGCCTGTTGAGTGTCAACTAGATTGCGTGGTGCTAAGTTGCTAATTGACCGTCTATGACTGTTTTATATGTAGATCTTGTTTGGCTTTGCCGTTAGGCTCGGGCTGATGTGATTCATACTGGGCCCTTTAATGTCTTACTGACGTAATTCTTTTGTTCTGATATTCTAGACTAAAGTGAAAGCAAGACTTTCAAACCCTTTGCCAAAAACTCAGGCCATCAAGGGTGGAATCTGTGGAGGGTTTAGAATTGGCCGTGCTGGAGCTGGAAGCTTTTCAAAATTTGGTATAAACCGAAGGTTCAGCTGATGCTTCATCATCTTGTCTAGATTATTTTCTGATAATGTGTTCTGTTTGTTCACAGGAAGGGGTTTTGGGAAGGGTGCCCATGCCTTCAACCGACCTAATTTTCAACGTGGCAGGGGTTTCTATCAACGTGATAATGTTCCAACTTGGAGAATGGGTTTTGCCCGTGAACATGACCATGATATCCAGTATCCTCCTTTCCACCGAAGAGAAATGTCTGGACAAGGTTATTTTCTGAACGAACTGATTTGCCTAATGTGTTATTTTTCTGCTGAATCAGATGTAAGTGGACTAAGTTGCTTCTGTGTCTTTTGTGTATCTCGGTTTTCCGTATGAATTTCTGTGCTTCTGAGAGAAAAGACTAAACAATGATTTCCCCCTTCTTAGAATGGCTCCAGTGGCTACATTGGATCATGTTGTTCATTGGGAATTGAAGAAGGGAGAACGAGAACACATTGAATGATCAATTATGTCTTTAAACTATAGCAGCCTTCGAAGCCCCATGCGCTTCAGCATTCTCCTTTCTTGTCATATAGAAAAAAAAGAAAAGATACCATAGAAGCCTAGGTGTGGCGTGTGTTAAGCTAAGCTTTTTCCTTTTTCACGTTCTCTCTTTGTTTCATTTAATGTAAGTAACTAAAACACTTCAAAGGGCTGTTCTTTTTCTCATATAGCGAAAAAGAAAAGATACCATAGGACTTAGAAGCCTAGGCATGCCATGCATTAATGTTTTTCTCTTTACATGTTCTTTCTTGTTTCATCTAATGTAAGAAACTTAAACACTTCAAAGGGCTGTTTGGAGGAGAGGTGAGACATCGATTGAGATCAAGTTCCAGCGTCTACTGTTGAAGTTTAGTTTAACTCCCCCTTTTGTGGTTCCCCTCCAGGGGAAAAAAATAGAACACCAGCAAGATATGCTACTCCCTGCCTCCAAGGACTGATTTTCATTAATCATGCTTAAAAGAAGCCCCGGCTCGCAAGGCGTCCCTCTCGCAGTAAGGTTCCAAACCTCGCCTTGCTCTTGCGACATGCTATGTTTCCCCTCTCCATGCCCATGTAAAGGGTGAGTCCCGTGTGCCAATTTGTGGATCGCGGTCTCACGCACTAATCCGTAGTAGCTGACCGCCCTACCTAAACCAATCATTATATTGGTCCCTAGGCCCCATTGCTTGAAAAGCTTGGCTTCAAAACCGTATGTGGAGCTTCTACCTCATAGGGTTCCTCCAGAGATGGAGGTAGGCCCAGCCCAGGCTTGTGCGGTTAAGGTGGTTGCACAACCTCAGTCATACGAAAAAAAAAACAATGTTTCCAGAAATGGCTCATGGACCATCCCTATAGCTTTCCGCCTTTCCCTAATCTGGGAAGTGATCCTTGATCAAGAGGCTCATTTTTCATTGAAAGCAATGAAGTTAAAATTTTCAAGGTCAGAGAAGAGCTGTCATAAACCTAGGGTTTTTTTTTTTGATCGGAGTCATAAACCTAGGTTTATTACACATATTACTATAATGAATATAGGTTTCAAAGGTATTAATAATGGATGATTAGTTATGGTAATAAGCTAGTGTAAGAACCTTCTATTGGTCTCTTGATTATTATGCTATTTTTGTTGTCCGTTAGTTGATTATTATGAATAATCATATTGCTGCAAAGTTTTATTAAATTTAAGTGGTTCCACGCTTTCCATATTTGCGAGTTTTTGGAAAGTATTTTTGTTCAAACAATTTATTAAGCAGAAACACAACGAGTCAATATAATTCCTGATGCAGAGATCTGAAATGTATGATCTAAATAAATCGTCTGGTTCTTTGACACGTGGGTTTTATGTTCCCATGCATGAGGGTTTACAGCTTGTCTTCATGATATGACGAGTGCAGTTATCTTTGTCTTATATGTAACTTTACGTGAATAGGTGGATGGAGGGATTCATTTCGGGGTGCTCATGATGCATCTCGCGGAGGTGCTGTTCCAGCTAGACCTAACCTTGAGAGGGGTAGACACAATCCACCTGATAGAGGTCATGGGATGCCCATCTCAAACAGGAGGCAACCGTTTCCCAATGGAGAAGGATTCAGCAGAACATTCGGTGGACGGCATTTTGATGACCCTTACTTCTATGATGGCCATCCACATGGGACGAAACGACCATTCTTTATGGCAGTAAGCTGGAACTTTTTGTAGTTTCCTGTTTGCTAAAAGAAAGTTTTTGATTTGTTCCAGTGTCACATCAAGTGTTGCTTAATGCTTGTATGGTTGCTTTTGGCCTTAAGGACCAGGATCCTGATTACATGGAGCCTAGCAGACATCGTCCTCGATTGGATTACTCTGATCCAGCGATTCCATTCCGTACGCCTCGCTATCGAGGTGTGGATTCTGTGTGCAATTTGTCTTTGCCCTGCTTGTGCGTATGGCTTTACTATTATTTTTTCCTAGGTAGCTGATGGCCCTTTTTGTTTTAGATTCTTTTGAAGCCGGCAGCAGCCTCAACTCCCATGATTATTATGGCACTGATGTGAGCACTCATGGCTAAATTTAGACTCTTGCATTTCTTACTCTTCAACAATGTCATGATTTCCTGCCTTCTGTGATGTTACAGTACGGTGAAGGTCCATATTCATCTTTTTATCAGAATGATCGCCCATATGGAGGTGGCTTTTACCACTAGAATTTAGAAAGCCTTGGTAATTCTAATGTCCTACCTTCCAGCTTTATTTCTGGTTGCAGTATGGCTCTATTAACGTTTTGTGGGCTCTTGCAGATGGACCTGGGATGGGATGGACATTGTGCAATGCTGGTTTCTGGACTTTCTGCTTGGAAGGAAATCTGAATTTAGTCTCTACTTTTCTTTCCTTAGTTCCTTCTTTTTCCAGCCTATTATCACGTCCTTTTGTCTGTCTTCCTCCACATCTCTGGTCTTTCTCTGCTCTCTCTGTCAAATTGGTCAGACGTAACGAGTTTTAAGTGTCTTGTTTAGGTGATCCCTCCAGGAAGGATAGTTATGTGGATATCAATAATATTTTGAACTATGGGATCTTTTAGTGTTAAGGTATCAGCGAGTTTTGCCCTTGATAGGACAGCATGAGGACAGCATAAATGGGCTATGGACATAAGCTGTAGAGATTGCGTCAGGATCTTTGTGTGAGATCGAATACAAATGTCGATCCTTTTGTCATGAAGCTTAAAGGAAACTAGGGGGGATCAGCTTCTGTTTCTAGAAGGCTGAGTTTCAGTTCAAGGTTTTCATTTCATTGATATAGATTCGGAGTTTCAGTTCAATGTGCTAGAGGCAACTTTGGATATTCTATTTATAATTTTGCCTGGAGAATAATATATTGTGGCAACTTGCATTCAAGCTATTGAGTTCCTAAATTGAAAATTCTAGTCAAAAGACTTGCCATGTATTGGAGACTTGACTTTCGTTGCTAACATTTCATGCTCCATTTATGTGATTTGAGGTTTATTAGTGGAGTATGACCTCATTTGTTGCCAAAGAAAATTAACTTTAACTTGGGCAATTACGTTATATCATGGAAAAAGTGGCCCTGCTTTGGAGCGGTTCCTCGTCACCCAAAAGAAAATATTCTCCTTTGACTGGATCCTATGTGCCTGTCATTCATCTATTCAACTATGGAGTAGGGATGTGGTTTTGACTTTTGTGAGATCAAGTGTCAGGATCACTTTTGTTATATTTGAGGGTTAACGTTGACATCATTCACATTAGAGGTTGTAGCTTTGGAGCTGTTTGACTTGGGATAATATCTAGGTTGGAACATGTCTTCAAGTTGGACAAGTCTGCTGCTGAACCTGATATTCTTCTCTGGAAGTTGGAATCTGATGTATTTGATGTATTGTTTTGCTATGAGGAAATCAAGGTTGGAACAAATTGTGTATGTGTGTCTGGTTCTGGGGCCAAAGGTGTAGTTTCTTGCTAGTCACAATTAAAGTTTGGAATTCTAGGAAGATATTTAGGATCTGATAAGCAGAGGGCTTAGTGTGGGTATGTTTCTCTGGGCTATGTATGGTTTTCTTTGCCTATTTGACTGCAGTATTTGGTCTTGGTTGTTTTAGAGTCTATTTTTTCAATAGTTGAGAGTGGAGACCAATTTGTTCGAGGTAATTTTACATTCTAGTTGTCACTAGTCTATCGGTAGCCATTGATGCGACTCTGCTTAGTAATTTTGGACAGCTTACTCTTATGGTAATCAAAATTTTATTACACGTGATGTCTTAATACAACGCATTATCTTTCGTTGTTATGTCTGCAGTGGTTTATCCTATGTCCCAAGTGTTATCTTGTATTTTGTGAGCTTGACGTTGTATGTCCATTTTGAGACAAAATTAACAAGATTGGTTGCAATAGAATCAAACGTTTCGAAGGGCAGTTGAAACATGAGGAGTTCTTCTGTGAAGTTCTGTTAGTGTATGTATGGGAGATGAAAACTCGGGATGGTACATATATGACATCATAGTAGTTGTTTTGACTGTGGGTGTAGTCCTTAAGTAGAACTTTCCAAAGGGACAAAAGTTTCCAGGAACTACTGGGCGGATGTTGAAAATTGCAACATCGGTTATGCCTTGCTTTTTGAGGACACTGGTCATTCAGGTGCTTCCTTTTTTTTTAATTTGTGATTGTAGGAAGGAGAAGGAATAGCGTTTACTGTGTAGGATATTGTGTTTGTGACATTCAAATCCTTGGGGTTTCTAGTTAACCTATTGAAGTTGCTTTTGCCTTAGTACAGGGTTGTTTGAGAGAGTTTATTAGATGAATTATGAAAATGGAAACTGGATACTGCATTCTCACTCTATTAGGTGATGATGGTTGATCGGATAGATGTAGCTGCGAACATTTGAGATTGATTCTATGGGAAAATTCCTCGTAGGGAAATGCTGCTATCAGTTATAAATCCTGATAGTTAAAAGCATATTTGGCATATTCTATGTGCAATTGTTGGTTGTAGTGAGGTCACATAAAAGGTACTCGTTTCACCCGTGTTATGATTGATTCCTCAATACAGCTTGACATACACATCCCATTTGCTTCTGTACTTTTCGTTCTTTGATCACCTATTTCCCTCTCTTCTACTCCTTTCTGGAGTCCTGAATTCCAATTGAAGATGTGAGAGTTTATGGATGAATGCAGAAAAAACTCAGATTTTCACGTCATTTGATGTAATTTCAAGAATGATACACTGTTGATTTTGTGGTATAAAGGTTCCATGTTTGTGTACTTTCCGTGGTTGGCATGTTAGATTTGCTGAGATGGATGCTAAAGCTGATGATATGGTGTATGGTTCCTTTTACTGTTACCATGACCTTGTCGCATCATATTTCTCTGGTTTTGGGGTATCAGGTATGACGTAGATAGATTTATCCCAAAAGAGGGGAATGATTTAAGCTTTAAAGGCAAAGGCTGTTTCCGCTGTCGAATTATAAACGATTTTGTTTGCTGATATATCCAATTATCCATGTTGGGTTACGTGATTTTTAAAACTGAGTGTTTTTCCTATTATGGATATCAGAGTAGACAGGGAAATGATTTATGCGCTTGTATGAGCAGGATTTCTGGGTCGAAACAGGAAAAGCATTTGAGTCAACCAGGCTCATGGACCAGTGTTTGTGCTTTTGTTATGCTTCTCGTGAAGGCATGGTGGCTTTGGACCTGTGTTATTTGTGTGCCCATTTCATTCAACTTTCCTTGTTCGATTCACAGAATATCACATAAATATGGACCAGGCTCCTGTCGTGATGCCAGGATTCAAATCATGAACTGCTTTGTGATTTAGCAGGTTCAAAGCCACCATGCCTGAGATTGAATTACAAAATTGTTTGGATAATTACTCTTGCCTATTTCAACAATTATGGAAGAGATCGCATGTTCTTTGAACATTAACCTTCATAAAACATCGAATATACTATATGCATCCATTGGAGAGTAGTGTTTTCGTAATCCCTCTGACCAACCAAATGGGCTTTGAGCATCTGAAAATGGACATTGCAAAAAATAGCAAAATTTACGAGACTTCAAGTGCTCTAGCGGTGTACCATTCTTGTCCATTTATCTTGCCACTTTCTCCCAAAGAAATGGCATCAAGTAGGGTATTGCATTTTTAGCTGCATCATCAAACTTTAAACACCCAATTCCAAATGGCATTGTACTATTCCAATGACCGTAAAATACAGATCCAGGTCCATAATAGAAAGTGTGGCCGTTGCTCGAGGAATTCGAACCACAAATGCACAAATATTCTGATGTGTGCATCACAATGATAGCAAGTTGTAATGTGTGGTATCTTTAACTATTGATATGTTTAATGTGCATGAATCAGTTGAAATGAAAGTAATTAAATAGTGTCTGAGGAGATAAAGATGAAAAATCGTTTATCGGCTAACATGTGTGAGAACAATGGAGGCTAATTTGGGCCTAAAATTGGGGCCCAAGGCCCAACCCACTCCTAAGCGTCCTTGAATTGTTCGTACTCTTTTTTTTTTTTTTTTTTAAAATTCAAATTCATTGTCATTATCGATTAAAAGATCCGGACAATCAATTTACAAACACGAGCAGGGGCACATAACCCCGAAAACAAGCATCGAAATCTTAGAAAAACAAAATCCTGCATTACAAAACACGCAATAAACAATAAAGGCCAGAGCGGCAACCTACACAACGTTGATAATCGACGTGCTGCCGAAAAGATGACATTGCTATTTCTGGACATTACAATCCCCCCCCTAACACACGGACAAGCCGAGAAGCAGCCACTCAAATCAAACTGCTATTCAAAAACCAAACGCTACCAAAGCATCACGACAACAACCTGACGGCAATGAGAATCGTCTTGCCGTCGCGTCCACGGCGGGTACTGGAAGCAGTCCGTTAACCAAATCCCAAAGCCATCAACGAGACCTCATCAGACCACGCAAAAACAAACCAATGAAACTTTTTTCGCCACCATATCTGGGGTAAAGACACCGGACTAAGGGAAACCCAGCTGGGAGAAAACACTGTACAAAATCGAAGAAAATAGAAAAACCTAACTTCTTCGCCCGACCTCAGTCCTTATTAGCCTCACTGCCACCCCTACCTCGCCGGATTTAAAAAGGTAGGGGTGAGCCGAACCGGGCCACCGCAAACATCGGACACCTCGCCAGAAAACACCACCACCTGCTGACCCAAAACCTAGAGAAGGAAAAGGAGCCGGACAAGAGGAGAGATGGACGAGGAGGGGAGAGGAGAGAGAAACAGGGGGAGGGGAGAACGAGATAGCGGCGCCCCCTCCCCCAAGAACAGAACCCTAATTGGTTGAAAAGCTTAGAGAGAGTGTGTCGTTTTAGAAATGACTATGCAATCCGTTCAATAATTTTTTTTTTAAATTTTACGATTTTGCTTCATCCAAACTTCTATTTTTCCATTTAGATTTTGAATTTGTTAAAAAATGAAAGATTAGATCGATTACCTATGCATATCGGATTGGACTGATTTTTCATAAGTCCAATCATTTTTTTTAAATTATTAAACGATTGAGATCATCTGTGCGTGGCCCAATTCGAGCCCTGCGTGCCATCGGTACGCACGGGGTTTCCTTAGAATTTTCATATATTCTCAAACCCAAAGAAACAAATTTTTGCACGTAACACTCACACCCACGAAACCTTCGTAGGAACATAGAGGCCTCCTAACCATTGCGAGGAACTGGGGGTTGTAGTGCACAATTGAAGTCTTGCATCTCGACTATTAATGATTTAGATTTTATCTCGACAATAAACGGTTCGATTCTGCAAGAGCCACGTACCCATTATTTGTGTGTGTGGTGTTTTATACAATTTCTATGTCTCTACACTTTTGTTCTTGAACTCAAAAAATTAAAAACAAAAACACTTTTGTTATATTATCTCTAAAGAAGCTTCTTTTTTCGTTTCATTTTTTCCTCTGCAAATGGGATTCGTTACATGAATTTTAGATAGGTCAAAAAAATTCAACGTTTAACTTTTTTTTCCTTTATGATTTTCTTTCCAAATTGGATTACGCTTTTATTATTCCTCTCCCCGAGCCAAATCAAATTGTAAGCCTTTTTGGCAAAATAAACTAAAATTTACAGGATTGTCACACCAGAAGCGATAGTCAAGCGTGGCACGTGCTTTCCGTAACAATTGAAACCGTTTTATCCTTCCTGAATGATGAGTCAGCTAGATTCTCTCTCTCTCTCCAACTCTCTCTCTGTATTACCGCGCTACACTTAGTACCTCGAGTGAGCTGCTCCCTCAACCAACCCCCTCTCTCGCTCGCATTCTCTCTCTCCAAATGGAGCATATCCTCATCACACATATCCCGCCAGAGACGACGATTGGAGCTCTTGTTCATCACATTGAGTCCGTGAGTATACTACAATGCCTAGACCTCGCCCTCAACGGCGCACGAGGGACAGCCATCTGGTTTTGCCGTTGCAGAGTTTGTCCTTCACGGTGCATGTACGCCCACAGTCCGTGGTCTAGTTTTGATTTTTCGTCTTTTTTTGTCGATGAAGTTGGTGAGGAGGAGGAGGGAGGAGAGGAATGTGACCGGGTGGGAGAGGAAGATCAAGGCTGCGTGGTGAGGATTTGTGCGGTGGTTTGGGAGTTGATGAGGCCGGAGGATGCCAATGGCGTGGTGGTTGTTCATGGCAGAATGTGATCGGGTGTTGTACGTGGCTGTGAGGTTCACTTACATGTACTACTAGTTGTAGCGGTGTTATATTAAGGACCCCATACCTTAACCCGCCACAAGTGGAAGTACACGTAAGCGAACCTTGCAGCCACGTACAACAACCGATCACATTCCTCTGCCTCTCCCTCCTCCTCCTCAGCTTCCGCTTCAACGTCGAGGCTAGGACCCACCTCCTCACCACCTTCATCGACTGTCCAATCAAATCGGCCGTCCCTCGCTGTCGACGGCGAGCCCGAGGCGCCGTAGTGTGTTGACGGACTCGATGTGAACAACAAGATCACCGATCGTTGTCTCTGACAGTATGTTCGTGATGATGTTGCGCTCCATTTAGAGAGAAAAAGAATTTGCTCAAAATCGTTAGTGTTCTTAAATGGATGAGTAAGTCGCCTCAAGCCACCAAATCCGGGCAAGTCCTGCTGTGAGGGGTCCTTACATCCAAGCAAAGTGGAAAGGGGTCCGTAGGAGTCGCAAACTGGCGACCCCTTTCTCTAACTAACAAATAACAGCATAAGTTAGAAAAAGTACAAAATAACGTATTCTATCAAATTGAATAAGGTTTTGTCACGTTACCGTCAGAGAAGGCTCTGGAACCTCGGGCGGCGGCGACCATTTCGTAGTCCAGTGGTCACACCTCAGAAACTGAACCACTGGTGACCCTAGAACGTGTCACTCAAAGAAAAAAAAGGTGCACTGGCACTGGGAAAGGAGGGGCAAAATCACTCCAAGAACCTCTCCTCCAAAAAGACTCCCGTGCAGAGTCTCAACGGCTCTACAAGCTGCAAATGAAAAAAAAAAAATCTAACTAAGTTGACTTTCTAAGGACTAAAAGGTACTTTGTATATTCAAAAGCAATACTCAACCCAATTCCCATACGCATGTCATGACTATTATGGACCCCTTACCTCACAGTTTGCTTGGACGTAGAACAATTAGGAAACTGATAAGAATGGGCTCTGTTGTACTGGTCACCAATCTACCCTGCAAAGCCATGATGCAAGAAGTCGTCAACCACCTGGAAGTCGCCGAATACCTCATCCATCTGCGAGTCGCCATGGACGGCGAGTTCGAGAGCCTAGAACGGGCATTGTTAGAGTATGTCTTTGTTTGCACTTAGGTAGGACAAAAGATGGAAGAGTAATAAAGAATTAGGCCTCACCTATTTGTACACTAATGAAAGAATTCTAGAACATTCTCTAGAAGCTTTCCAACTATTCTACTCTAGAATTCTCTACAAATATTTACATAAGTCTAGAATTATGTACAATACTCCAGTTTATTTTAGGATATGGTTGTAGAAGTTCTCTAGAATCAAGAAGAGGTCAACGAATGCGCTGACCAGCTCATTAACAAAGAAGCAGAGCCGAACAATCCTCACAATGCTCTTATAGATGACTCGTCTCCTTCTAAACCGAACTGGTTCATCCCTTTCTCACATATGTCGTGACGCCAATGAAAGCACTGATCACTTAGCCCACCTTGGGGCTGAACAAGAGGAACATCCTGTGGTGGAGAGGAGCCCTCGCCTTCAGCCCAATTCTTCGTTCATAAAGAAGCCTTGGATGTTGGTCACCTGTGAGCAGGGGTGGAGCCAAGATTTGGATATGGAAGTGGCACAAATTGGATTCATGGAAATGGCTACATCACACTTTCTATCTTAACCGGCAACATGAATTCATATCTCCAAGAGGGGAGTTGTTACATCCCCTTTCTTTCTTGGTTACTCCAATATTGGGAGTTGTTGCATTGCCCTTTCTACCCTATCAAGCAACACAAACAAAAAAAAAAAAAAATTTAAAAGTTTCTAGAGATGCTGAAGGCAATGAGACATCCCCTTTCACCCTAGTGTAAATCGATATGTTTGCAAATTCAATTTATATTCTGATTCACACGCACCATAATCTGTAGATTAACAAGTACTAAAAAAAATACCAAACTTGTGGGAAAAAATTTAATACTCAAGTGGATCACATTCCTCTCCAATTGAATTTATGCAAAAAATTGAGAGAGAGAGAGAGAGAGAGAGAGAGAGAGAGAGAGAGAGAGAGAGAGAGAGAGTATAGTTGGGAGGAGTTTAAAAAATGAAAGCAACTAATGGTGGCCAAGAATTGAACACCAGTGTGGCGATTCAAGCACTTATCAAAGGCACAAACTTTATGCAAACATTTTACATTTGATATGAAGTACAAAGTACGAACATTTTACATTTTTTCTTTAATTTTTTGGTCAATCGATAGAAAAAATCATTTTACATTTGATATGAAGTACAAAATACAAACCCAGGACACTACATCATCAATTGTGAGAGTCCACGAGATAACTAAGTCCAACAACTGAACCAATATAAGAAATAAACACATTATATGACCCTCTAAGGGGTCCAACAACTCAACCAATATAAGAAATAAACACATTATATGACCCTCTAAGGGTCACCCAACTCAACCAATATAAGAAATAAACACATTATATGACCCTCTAAGGGTCACCCACACGCAGGTGGGTAGACTCGAACTCCTGACCTCCTAATGAGATGTAAGAGTTCTGGCCAACTAAGCTAGCCCCAGTTGGTTAAGAAAAAGACAACTTCACATTGTTTAAAAACATAGGTAAAAAAAGAAATCGGTGGTGAGCCCGAGAGGGGTCGAGAGTGTGTGTGTTTGGTGGGGAGGGGCTCCCCACTTCTTCCCCGATTCTTCTTTCCCTCCTCTAATCTATTCATTCCTCCTCCCTCTCAGTCCCCCTCCTCTCCAGCCTCTCTTTCCCCTCTCCTTCCCTCTCGGCTCATCTCCTACTGCCATGGATGAGAGATGATTGATGAAGATCTCTCTCTCCTTCATTTTTGGGCTACAGAGACAAGATCTGGAGAACTAGATTTGGGTTTGTGACTCCGATCCGCCTGGCGACGGTTTTTCAAGCTCTTCGACGGCGATGGAGAAGGCGTGTGTTGTTTAGGACTTATTTATCTTTTTGGTCCCCAAAGTATTAACGTCGTCTCATTTTCGTCCCCAATGTAAACATTGCAGACATTTAGTCCCCAATGTATCAATTTTGCACCAATTAAGTCCTCAAATCCAACGGCGTTAGTTCCATCCATCAAATTGAGGGGCGCCTTAGTCATTTTACCCACCCCTAATTTCCAGTCAAAGAAATGTTTATATACAGTACACATGCAAAATATATTGATCCTTTGGTGATTTGAGTATTTAATAGTAGGATCTAAATCTTAAATTTTTTTTAATGTTCCTTAAACAATGTCCAAATACATCTTTCAAAAGATGTTCAGGGCTAAAATAAAGTTAGTCTAGTATGATACGAGTCTACAAGGGGTGAGCATGGTCCCGGATTGGTTCGGTTTTGTAGTAAACCAAGAACCAAATCAATAAATGCGGATTATGAATTTTGAGAACCAAATTAATTCATAAAACTCATAAAACCTAACCAATCCAGACCTTCAAGATACGGATCGATTTTGGTTTCGAACCATGGTTTGCATGAAGTTAAAATATCAATTTTATACACGATTTAAAGTACTCAAAAGGCATAGATAAATAAAACCAAAACTTATATTTAAACTTAAAATTCTATTGAAATCACAAAAACTCATCAAAATCAACCATCACCAAAACTCTTGAACTAATAGAAATTGGAATATTTTATTGAGCTAACAATAGTAAATGTGTGAATATGTATTAAAGGGTGTATAAAGTACACAAAAATACATATTTTTCTTGTCTTCTAGTGTGTTTATCGTCAGCCCACTTAGCAAAACCGATAGAAATTTAGGGCAATTATAATTCGCACTAAAGGAATGTAGTGGTGAAGTGGAGTACTAAATTAGAAAGTTAATTCACTATGGCATAGCCTATGATTATTGGTGTATCTATATTAAACTAAAACATATAAATGTATATATATGGTCCGGATCGGTTTGGAACCGCAACCGTTAATGTAAATCTACAAACCAAACCATATAACTTGGTTTTGAATTTTTTAAAACCAAGACCAAACCACACTACTTAAAAACCAAACAAAATAATTCGGTTTGGATTGGTTTGGACTGGATTCACGGTTTAACAGATTATTGGCTCACCCTTGAGTCCACTCATATGGACTCGATGTTTGATAAAGACTCGATCTCTTACTTCTTTTGAACAATAGTTATACGATACGTTATGGATCTTTTTCAGTATAACGATAACAGAAAAGGAAAGAGGCTCTGGAAATCTCTGTATAAGCTATCTTTGCAGCCTCCATCTATTATATTTGGAGGGAGAGTAACCTGAGAATTTTTCAAGGCAGGTCTAGAGATATGGCTGAGGTTTATCTAACCATTTTTAGTTCAATTCGAGCTATGGCTAGCTCTTGGGCAACGGCGAAATTCTGGGCCCAGAAACGAGGTCTTTGTAATGCTTGGCTTCTAGACTCTAGAATTTTTGCTGTTAACTGTTAGGACTTTTGATGTATAGGTTTCCAGGGGATGCCCTGTTGATTTGTGTAGCTTTTGCTCCTTTTGGTGGTATATAAAATTCACTTACCCAAAAAAAAAAAAATTACACGAATGCACGTCTTTTATTTTTCTCCTCTGAATTCTTGTTTCCCCCAATTAATAAATCGTTGCAGTATCATAATATTGAGGACCATAAGTTATAGCGTGGCTCAAAGCATTGGACCCATATATTTTGTATTTTTGTGTATAAGAAAGTTTCTTATCTACTGTATTAAACTAGCTGTTTAAAACAAATCTTTTTTGCTTTGAGCATAAACTTCTCATATACATTATCATTGCACCAATGATGCTACTACTCATTTTTTAAAGCAAAATGTCACTATTCATTGCCAAAAAATGGCAATGGCTCAAAGTCATTTTGCAATATAACCGACTTGCTCTCAGCACCATGGCCGATAGTCAGAACAATAAAATTCAGCCTCAGCGCCATGGCCAAAAGGCAGAAATTATCAGCCACCAACTACTAGTAAAGTTTTTGACGATGAGGTTGTTGAAGTCTAGAAAGCTCGTTTCTAGTAGGACTTATAAATAAGCAATGAACGTAAAATGGCATGCCGTACTTCTGCCCTCCAAAAACTGAGTCACTGTGCTCTATCTCCTTCCTAATGAAAAAACCGTAACATTCCTTCGAGCAAGACACAGACACGCGAGCGCACGACCACCCACCCAGAGAGAGAGAGAGAGAGAGAGAGAGAGAGAGAGAGAGATTTGCAACAAAGTCTTAAACGGGAATGACTATTAAAGGAAAAAAATTTAACAAAAGCACAATGCATGGCTTATAAATCAGTGTAAAGCTATATAAGCCTGTAATGTTTTCCTGCTGGTCATTCATAATTGTACCCAGAGAATTCAGATACCTCTTCTCCCAGCGAAACTCAGTCCCACTTTTCACGGCATCCATCCTACCGGCCGGCAAAGCTATTTTAGGGCACTATACCGATTAGATCCATGCTTTGACCAGTGATCCTTGAGATCAAGCGGAATGGACAGATCTTGACCCTCAGCTGCAAGTCGATTAAGCAGTTTGGTAAAAACACTCCCACTCATCTTTCTTCCCCCAACTCTTGCATGGCGTTTGTTTGAAATCTGAGGCAAAGGATACACCGACATGGTGGTCGTGCAGCAAGCCGACTGCCACCCGCCATTCCCCCACTTGTAGCAAGGCTGGGGTAACCCAGTGCACGAGCAAACTGGCGCAGGCATTGTGTTCTCATCAAAGTTGATCTGGTTCAACCCCAAACTCTCTTTCCACGCCTCAAGCTCGTCATCTAGTTCCTCACCACCATCATCCTCACTAGCAAAATCTGGCTCAAGTTTCCAACAGTTTACTTCTGGGCTTGAATCTTCAACCTGTCTTTTACCTTTTCTTTGAGACTTGGAGGGAGTCTTCGTTGAAGTTCCTTTGGTGGTGGTCTCCTTTGATTGCTTCACCTTCCTAGGCTTTGTGGTCTCACTAGAAACACCTGTACTATGGTAGGGATTGTTTGGTGGGATTTCCCTCTGATTATTATATTCAGTTTCAACCATATGAGGTATGGGATGCATTTGCTGGTGGTGGTAAAGGTGATGCTTGGACCCATGCATTAGTCCATTGCCAGGCGAATCAGGGGATATGTCATTTTCGTTCATGGAAGTCTCTTGGAATTGAAGGGCAGCAAGGGCCTTGTCTCTTTCCTCTATGGCACTGTTTCGTTCGGCTACTGCCGCGTCTCTCTGCAGCATTGCCATGTCTCGCTCGGCAAAGGCTCTTCTCCTCTCATCTAGCGCCATGTGCTTTTCTCGAATAGCAGCATCCCTCTCGGCCATGATGGCCATGTATGTCTTTATCGTCAAATTGTGTTCCTTTCAGTGAAAGCAGATATCAGTTAAGTTCATCATTTTGAAGTTTAGACAAAGCCTTTCTCATAAGCTAGCAATTAATGTTCTAGGCTCAAGTTCCTATAGATTTAGCAAGACAACTTCAGATTTCGCAACCTACTTCTCTATTCAGAAAAATTAATTAGTCAGTTGGTTGCTAAAGCATAATGTCATGAAAGCCAGAATTTGGTTTTCAGTTTAACCATAAATGTGCGGGGACGTACCATCAGCAGTGAAAGAGCAACACTAGAAATCCATTGTCTGATATGGCTGTTCCAGCAAGATTGAAAACCACTTCCAGTAAATCTGAAAGCAAGACAAGTCTTGAAACCCCCAAAGTACAAAATAATACCACAGTATAACACGTGGAACTCCACAGAAGAAAGAAAGAATAACTATTGTATTCCTGAGATGCACCACTTCTTCGAAAAAGCAATCACAATTCCGTAGAATTAAGTTTTCAAGTTACAGAATAAGAAGTTCAGGATCGTACCATCAACAGGTACACAGTCACTCTAGAAAGGCATCCTTAGATGTGCTGTTTGTGAACAACGGAAGACTATGTCAATTGAATCTGAAAGCAAGAAAAAGAATTACTAGGAACCCCCAAATACAAAGATAAAGTCCTTAAAACGTGAGTGTTGAAGAAACAAATTATTAAAGGAATGTCAAAGTTCTGCTGAGATGCCCTGATTTTTGGAAGGCAATCAAGTACATATTAACATTACTTATGCGGCTTTAACCTCTAGCAGACCATTTTGATAGCCAGACGGCCCAGACGGGACAAAGAGAAGGGTCTGGAACAATACAACATGTTTAGCAAGTGTGTGGTTAACTAATTAATCAACTTCAATAACAACTGATGTGAAATTTTAAAAAATACTCCCATGGGGCTAGTAGCAAGCTTTCAAATACCTGCCTCCGAGTCCCAGAGGAAACTAAGATGTTTAGTACACCACCTCACGTTTCTCATTCGTAGACAAAAGGGAATAGACAACAGGAGAAATCCTGAGTCTATAACAATTTATTTTCAACAAAATGTAAGTTATAGCTCAACGATTTAGAGAAGAGATTAAAAGTACTGTAAACAACACGGACTAAGAGTGGCAAGGAGCTGCAAAAAAGGCATAGCAAACAGAACGTGCATATGCTAGGGACATTTGACAAATACCCCAAACTAAATATCATGGTGAAGAAACAACAAAAGCCCATAGTACTATTCCCGATCTCTTCCCATTGAGTAAATAGCGGGGAGAAAAAAAAATGTTAGACAGGATATCACACGTAATTGTCGGTGGTTTCCTTTTTTCCTACATTTGTGTAGCATCTTTGTTGGTGGTGTTGCCGAATGTACAGGTGAAGAAGGAATCTTCTAGGAGGTATGACAACCTCAGGGATGGCAATAGGTCTCCAAAGCTAAGCTGATTGGAAGCAACGCTGGCCTTTGAGCAGGAGAGAAAGAGAGAGTTACTAGTAATTGAGCTATGGAGAAATAAGGTTTCCAGGACAAAAATGTAGGAGATGATCAATGTTGGTGCATGCATACTGCATATCTCCTATTTCTTGAAAGCAAGAGCCATGGAGGTCAACTCACCAGGTCACGTGTCCAAATGAGGACAAAGGGACAAATGGGTCCCTTTATTTTGCTTGATAACCTAAAGGTAGAACCACCACAACCAGTGGCACCAAACTCTTGGAAGAAACAAGCGGGGCTGCTAAGGTGGTCGAGCGAGGTACACAAGCACGGAGAGGCAGGGAAAATATGCTTTCTAGCAACCTTTGTTCAACTATTCCATGACGAAATCTGTCAAATTCAATATGCTTGTTTTTCCTTGCTGAACTGGATGATGAGCAATGTTGATGGCAACCTTCATGTCCTAATACAACTTCATAGGTCAACCTCTTAAAATCTTTGTCACAACATTTCCAAATTCTATCCTCACTGACAATATGAGGTCTCGGGCCCAGCCCGAGTCATAGGCTCACCAGGCCACCGCCTAGGGCCTCCAGTTTTGGCCCAATAATAGGGCCCCAAAATACGTGGAACTAATAAATATTATATAAAGGTAATATAAACATATGTATTTTTGTGTTCCAGTGGTTTACAGCGGGGCCTCCAACCACACGGTCAGGAGTTCGAGTCTCGTCAGTTTCCTTTTTTTCAACTTGCAACTGCTCACTGCTGCTCGTACAGTTGGATCCAAAACCAAAGGGTTATTCCCAAACCACTCAAACCACTGAATCTCCATATACACTAACCAATTACTCCGTTTTTTCCTTCAGTCATATATTATAATTTATATCTTCTTTTTCAAAAACTGGATCCAATCAAACGAGAATTAGAAAGTGATGAAAACAATGTCTAACTTGGATGCACTTTTCACTCAAGTCCTAGGCCTTTTCTCTTTCCTCCTTATCTTTTAAGTTTTTACTATTTAACAAACTTTTGAAGTTTTTCTTCTTTCAATCATGTTCTGCCAAACCTAAGCCGATAATAAAATTTCATGTTATAGTTGTGAGTCTTGTGACTTTGCCAATTAATGAGATATATATGTGCGTGTGTGTGTGTTCCCCATAATGGAGATGCTATTTTTATGATATCTCAACTACTTTAATAAAGTTTACAAAATTACTTAGCTCAAACTGTGCAACAAAAAATATGTTTCATGTCTTGTAGTCTGTAGGATAATTTTATTTTGAAGTAAACTTCGTTTTCCCAATTCGTGAAAAAAAATATATAGGGCCCCAATTTTTAAGCTCAAATTGGGCCCCAGAAATCTCAGGGCCGGGCCAATGAGGTCTTCTTCCGAGATATGTATTCTATATTTTGAGAAACATAATTGGGCAAAAAAAGCACTTTCCTGAATCTTAGATTGGCCAACTTTTTGATAACATACTTGCTCAATTCTGAACCCCCAACCCCCTTCCGGAGGTGCAAACCTCATTAGCCATGTTGGCAAGTACGACAATCTACGCTAGAAAAAGACAGGCACCATGATTGTTTTCAATGCATTTAATTCCAAGATTCTTGCAGTAATATGATTTATGAAACTAATTGGGAAGTAACACTACTTATGCTTTGGCCTCACAAAGAAAAGCTGATTCCTTTGTGCTACAGCCCAAATGAGGTCAACTTTGGTAAATGTTGATCTGAAGCATTCTTATGTTCCAATGCATTTCATCATTTCCTAATCCATGTAAACCAGACTTTTGTAACCAATTTTTAAGGACTATATGCATACACGTGAAATTAAGTGATCGCAAGGCTCCTTATGGGTGTTTGTTATTGAGGATCTACGAGGGCCGGCCCTGGGTAGAAGCCTAGACAGCAGCAGCTAAAAGAAATGCTAAGAAGAAGGCCCCACTAAAAGAATGGCTCTACTGAATCTGGGTTAAATTGATTCACTCTCCAGGTGAGTGGATCGGACATCCAAATACTCTTTCAAGGAGTGATTACTTACTAGACCAACAAAAATATCATGTTTAAGCAGCTAAATTAAGCATAAAACCAGCAAACAAAGATGCATACGACGAGAGAGAGAGAGAGAGAGAGAGAGAGGTACCTGGCTCGATTTTGGCTGGATTTCTGATCGCGTAGAAATTGGGTATATTTGGAGACGACTGCATAGAAAACCCTACAATTTGATCCTTGTCACAAATTAGTCCAATTAATTGGTACTTTTTCAATTCAAAGTCACATGGTCCTACTTTAACAACGCCGTCGCCAAATGTTCTTTTGATAACTTAACATCCGGATCATCTCTCATGTATCTCGATTAATCTCTAAGGACCATTTTTACCATCTACTAGAGGGGATTTTAGTTAAAGTTGAAGGAAAATCCCGTATGAACCGATTCTATAAAATAGAACTCAATTCAATCCATATTTGCTATGCTCCTAATTTGAATTGCACATTATAATTTCTTCATGTAATATATGTAACTAAATCCAACAAACCTCCCTCAATTGGACATCATTAGCAAACTTCACTTAGAAAATCACTGCTAGTATTCATCTTTTCTTATCTTCCAAATACAACACTCTAGTAATTAAAATACTTAAAGGGAAATTTTTAAAAATGGTCCTTCTAGTTTGCACGAGTTTTCATTTTCGTCCCTCTACTATTAATTGTATCAATTTTAACCCTATAATTTTCATTCCATCTCAATTTCGTCCTTCTCCCTGACGCTGTCCATGAAACAAACGGAATTGAAGGGCAAAATTGTCATTTTCTCTCACAGAGTGACCAAATTGAAATTTTATGCAAACCAGAGGGATTATTTTTAAAATTTTACATTTTACTTTCGTTTTTTGCAAATAAAATAAAAAAGACCATAAGTAATGTATTTGACAATTGAATTATTTTTTATTGGGTAATCAAACTATATTGAAAAATTTATATTTCATTACACATTACAAAAATATTAGAAAATGCACAAATCAACCCCTTAGCTAATGTCTTTGTATCATGTTCTTATAATCTTCTTATTTTTTCACCCAATAAAAAAAATATTTAAAATCCGTGTTTATTTGTTATATGAGTGATCTTATGAGTAAGTCCCAAAATAAATACACTTATACCCATATTTTAATGTATTTGATCTCTTAATATTTAATAGTGTTTCATTACTTAATTAAACACAATTACAAGATTTCTAAATACTACTGAACAACTTTTTCTTTTTAATCATGTGACAAAAAAAAATAACGATAGTGAAAATTCAATTGAAAAAAAAAATACAAGACCAAGACAATTAACATAAGGGTTGTTTTTCGAATTTTCTCATTTTTTTGTGATGTATATGTAGCAGGCCAAGCAAATGGCTCGAGCATCTGCCGAATGCGACCCAGTATTTCTTTCAACTCCAAGACATCTTTCTTTGGACGTTCAGATCAGCAACCGTAGCCGAGGGTCCCTGTAGCCGAGGGTCCCGCTAATTACCACTTCCCTTAATGCTCCATTCCCTGCACCTGCTCGGGGTGGAGGATACGTTCGTTTGGATAGCTGCCGAAGGTTAAGCAACACGTTCGGAGCCCAGCGAAGCTTGGCCGACGATCCTGCTCATCCGTATCAGAACAGTAATCATGGCAATAATGATGGTCGTGATGTCGTCCAAATGGTTATGAAGGCAATGATGGTGGCACGTGAAGGTGCCAGCTCATCATGAAAACGGTTATCAAACCCTACACGTGATGCAACAGTGACATCAGCCGACGCGTGTTGAGCGTTGGTGCAATCTTGGAGATCAAGCTAAGGGTTCCCTATAAATATCCCATTATGCCTACTTGGAAGAGGTACGCAAAAACAAAACCCTAGCTCTCAATCCCTAACTCTTCCTTGCAAGCAAACTGACTCTTGCACCGGAGAGCCATCCCGGAGAACCTCCGGCGTGGTCTCTTAGTCGTGCTTCGTTTTGCAGGACTGAGCAAGGAGTAAGGAGCTAACTTCAAACCAACATTGAGAAAGTTCGAACCATCCGGAACGGAGCCCCCATAGTATATAATAAAAACTTTACAAAATTTCAACATATTTTTTATTATTCAATATAAAATAAGATGAGAAATATATTATATATGATGTATTTTAAATTTATTTACAAAAACAAAGTAAATTTTTTTTATAGAAATAGTCCCTCTAGTATACATGAAATCTCAATTTAGTCCCTCTGTGAGGAGAAATGACAATTTTGTCCTCCAATTCCGTTTGTTTCATTAACGCCGTAAGCGAGAGGGACGAAATTGAGACAGAATGCAAATTATAGGACTAAAAGTAACACAATTGATACTAGAGGGACGAAAATGAAAATTCATGCAAATTAGAAGAATCATTTATAAAAATTTCCCAATATTTAACCGCGTGTGATAAAATTGTTAGACTTGATTAAAATACTCAGGGTTTGAGTGCTCATAATTAGGTAGTTGCTGGTGTTTATATTCAAGCTAATGATGGTTGGGCATTGTGTCTATTTATATCGTAGGGAGTAGTTTTTTTTTTTTGGGTAAAAAATTGAGAAGATTATATTAGTAATAGCCTAATGACACTTACATAAAAGAGTTCATTACGAAAATCTTGGATAAAACTAAACTAATCATCTTACTATTGTAAACGAAAAAAACACAAGGCAGTCGATGTCTTCCATCCCGACTCAGATGTTGAGCCTAATGCAAAAAGCGGCACTTACGATTTACTGTATATTTAATAAGCAGTATCAAAAGAGATAAAGTGTTAGTCATGGATAAAAGACAACAAACACCCAGACGATCAGATGGACTTCAACCAAGTCCATAATAATAATTGAACAATGGAAGCCAATAATAATAGAAACACAAGACAATAAATAGGTGCTGACAAGATTATCCGGGATGTGCATATAAGACTCTAACAAGAGTACATGGTTATTTGTGAGGGTTGCCCTAGAAAAATGTGGAAAAAAGGCATATGGTGGTTTTAATAATGCAAATTAGTGTTTTATTTTTTTTAATGGAGTGTAAAGTGCTAGTAAATTCTACATTTTCAAGGTGTTACGTGTCAAATTAATTTCAAAAACTATTAGGATGGACAAATATGAACCGTACAGCTTAGTTTTCCATCGTAGGGTTTAAATTTGGTACTTTGAAAAGGGGACATCATCAGAATCTATTTGGAAGTGGCATTTATGGCGGATTAGTTGGAAGAGAATCTGTATTATTACAAAGAATAAAACTTTTAAGGGGGAAGAATCTAATTCTTGGAATGTGAAGGGGAAATATGTTTTTACAAAATTCCTCAGGGAGGTGTTTGCAATTGACTCGTATTAGCAGCAAACACATATAGAAGAAGGGGGAGGTGTCCTGGCTGTGTATGCCTAGTTCTTTGATTTCCATTTCTGATTTTGGGAAGAAACATGAATATATATTTACCCAAAAAAAGAAACATGAATATGATGGAGCCATTGGCCAAACTTACTTAAGTGATTATCCTCTATGATATTGTATGTTCGAATCTTACGGAGGCTAAATATTCCAAGCCTCGTGGACACTAGAAGGTTTGTTCGGTCGTTGATTCTTGGGTCCCAAAATTAGACGAGGTACACATAAATTGATCCAAATATTCTATTATTAAAAAGAGAAAAACTTCCTCGTTTGCTTCTTCACTACTACGTACTACTACTATTCTAAGAAAGAACTTTCCATTATCTATGTATGAGTTGTTCTTTTCTTCTTCTTCTTCTTTTTTTAGAAATCAGTTAGAATTTTATCAATGACTGAATAATATAACTGTTACAAATTCCTATTACACACAGGAAGACAAATTACACATCCCAATCAAATGAAGAATTCGGGTCTAACGATAAATTGATGAGATGGTCAGGTGTCAAAGCCGCGTATGATACTTGACGATGTTTAATTTTCTTCTTCTTATGTTGTGTGTCTGACTGTCCGTGTCTCTGAGATTTTTGAGTTATAATAATATGGTTTGCATTAATCACAAAATTCAATTGACCCGTGTACTACTTGAGGAGTTATTGGAGTACTATAACATTTTAATAATGGAAATAGAAGAAGGTAACGGGTGTAAAACAAGCCCAGTAAGGCCCGACCCATTTTATCTCTCTGTCTTGGGCTAATATGGCCCATCGGGCTGCTGCTGCTCGATCTGGGCTGGCTTACAAACTAGGCCTAGCTCAAGGCCCTAAGAATTCGGGCTATGAGGTTTTGTTCTCTCCTTTAAAAAAATTGTACGGGCAATGGTTTTGGACTTTGGGTCGAGCCGAACAATAAACTGGAGGACTATACGTTTGGGTTGGCCTATGACAAACGCACTTTGGACTTGGGCTGCGCATGGGCTCAACGGGCCTAGGGTGCGCCCATTCTACACCTTAATTAGAAAGTGGTGGGTTTTTTTTTTTTTTTTGGTGTGGTTTTCAACCTTATCTTGCATAATTAAAGCTGGGGGAGATTGAATTGTTGCGTGCCATCAATAGGAATCATTGTTGTTGTTTGTACAGACAGACAGAAAAAGGAAGCTTTGGTTTGGTCAACCATTACACTAATTGAAATCCCATCATGTTCGTTCATCTTTTAATTCTCTCACTCGATCTCGTCTGTCGATATATCTATTCCAACACAAATATTTACTCATCACCCACAGCACTCTAAAGCTAAGAGCACTACTTTTTGCTAGCTAGCTAGGCCCATAAAGCTCATGCCCCTGTCGACCAAGCCTCAAGTACCATCTGTAACATATTGTTTTTCCGAGTGAAACCAATCACAAAAGCATGTATATATAGCTTGTAATTGGTTCGCTATAGTTTATAGATAGAAATCATTGGCCAAAACGTGATTGGTCCGATTCGATTCGTAAGCCGGTTAATACCATGTCACTTTGTGGTTTGGTGGTTGGCACTTGGCAAGGCCACCCGAACAATCCTAGAGTTACAAGTTCGAGTACTTGAGTTAAACACAAGACTCATGAATTTAAATGGGTCTTGAGAACTATATATATACTATATAACACATACGTAAAAACTCTAAGCAGGACAAGGGGTTAGGAAAGAGCGAGATTCCTATATATATATATATATATATATATATATATATATGGAGATAGAATTGTATGATATTCAAGGGAGCTAGCAATGGTTGATTTTCTCGCATGCATGAATTGTAAGCTTCTTGCCTATATTTTTCACTAGGGTAACAGAAAATTTCGAAATGATACAGTTCTCAGTACATGTTTTATGTAATTTAGTATACATTCACGTATTTTCATGCACTTTAATTTAGCATATAGTATCAAACGCTTTTTTTTAACCTTATTAACAACACAAGAGTTGTTCCTTTTTACTAATGGAATTCATTGGCAGTAGTACTGGTCCATGGGTTTGTTAATATTGGACCTTTTGACAGCTCTTTTGTTTGGCATGCTTGAAAAGATCAAATGTATATATCGACAAATTAACACTCCCCTAAAATAGATGATAAATAAATTATAGTCAATTAAAGAACCCTTTGGGCATTTGAGAAAGTCAACCAAGAAATTACACTACGGAATTTCCTGTGTGAGTTTCCCAGATAGAGTAGTAGTATATATATATGAGCAAAAAGCATTGGGAGGACTCCAATGCAAGAAAGAGGAGGGATAGCAGGGGCCCTTGGTCAAAGCTAATTAAGTTTACATAGTATTATTATTATTAGTAGTATTATCTTTTGGTCGGACTCTTTATTTCCGATATCAATTTTGTTCTCAATCTTCGCTCTCGTAAATTTCAGATACTTTCGAAGGACACTTTTACGCTCGCGTTTTCGTACTCAGTATAATGTTACTACGGGTCAAAGTGCAATATCAATGGAGACAAGCATGGCAACAGATAGCCACGGTGCACAGCGCATGCTAGACAAGCTAGCCCATGGGCCCCCCCTAACCCAAAGCACCAACGACAAATCTGTATGCTATATATATATATATATATAAAATCAATTACTACTAGCTAGCTTTCTTATTATGCTTTTTATTACAACTTTGTCTTCCCTTGTTTGGGTTCTCCAAAAAATGCTCAAAATATAGACGACCCTGGCAAGAGAAAAGCTAGCTCAGTACTCTGAGACATCGATCCTAAAACAATTTATACATGCAGTTCTTTTAGCCTGTTTTGTTAGTCAAAATAAAATACGAAAAGGCCAACTTCTTTCGATATACCACACGAAGTCTAACTAATAGAGAAGAAATATTTCTTCTTTGGCAATAATACACTTCAACTGTAGCAGGATTTTGAATTATGTTGTGATACGAGGAACACAATTCAACTTAATTTGCGAAGAAAAATCATGTACTACCAATTTAGGTTTTTCCTCCACCTTCAAATCTACGACTCAATTAAATCCGTTCTCAATTGCGGCTTGTTTTTCTTACTTGATATGGGGAATGGCGCTTCCTTTTTGGTCTCGGTGTTTTTGTTTCTGTGTCTGTTTGGCTCCTTGGCTTTTTGGATGTTTGATGATGGGGATCTTGTGTAGAGTTTGAGGTTTGCTTAGGTTTTGGCTGTTTTATGTTGGTTTATGTGGGATTTTTGTGTGTTTAATTGGCGTTTTGCCTTCTTTTAAATTTTGGGTGGCTTAATGACGGTGTGCTCTTGATCCTTTTAATTTTTGTAATCTTTTATAAAAATTAATAAATTCTTTTTGCTTAGCAAATAAAAAAAATTTACCCTCGACCCAGTATATGTTCATGTTTGTTATAAATGTCAACAATCCATGCGGTTCTACATGTTCAATATATGCCTTGCCCGTAGCGCGCGCATTCACTAATGTTGTCAACCTTATCACCATACATCCCCTATACCTCTATTTGGGTGTATATTTCATACAGAATATATTGCTTTGTATTTTTCATCACACTTTGTCTAGAAATTCTTAACATTAATTTTGCATAGAAAATTAGATAAAGGCTTTTTTGGGGAGTGTTATGAGGCGATTCAAACTTCAGAGAGAGAGAGATTGATTTTCTTCACTCGAGAGAGAGAGAGAGAGAGAGAGAGAGAGAGAGAGAGAGAGAGAGAGAGAGAGAGAGAGAGAGAGATTGATTTTCTTCACTCAATCAAACCACCATATTTTTACAAAACATGTGTCCATCCAACAACAAGCACATCATATAAGTAATAGCCTCTTCATCTCTAATAAAGGCTAGCTAACTCAAATCTCTTTGGTTTTCGAATATGCATATTCCAATATTGTCACAGTCGTCCGAATTACTTGACGAACTAAAAAACCCATTAATCTTGCTCCCTTCTTCCGCATAATCACTCTGCAAGTACAACGGCAAAGGCGCCATATCCAAATTATCGATCATCTTCTGATGTCCAAAGCTCGACACCCCATGAAGAATATGATCACTACTCTCATCATATCTATCCTCTTGACTCAACTGAGATGCAACAAACTTGTCAAGAGCCCTCCAATCAGTCACTTTCAGCTGATTGTTAATATTATCGTTGTCGTTGTTGTTGTAGTATCCTCTTATTTGTTGATCATCTTCTTCGTTATTTTCCGAAATGAGAGAAATTGATGAGGTTGGCCTCTTTATTAGTGGGAGAGAAGGGCTCTCTAGCTGAGGAAGCTGGACAAATGGATCATGGTCAGAGTTGATGAAACTCAAGTTATCTGCTTCTAGTTCTTGCTTGCATAGGAAATTCTGGGATAAGAAGTTGGATGAATTAGGATGCCTTGAAACGTAGTCAATTGAATCCACGACTGAGCTCATTGAACTTGGTTGATCATCGTAGAAGTACGCAGAGTCCCATCCTTCAATGCTCTTGTTCTGCGTTGTTATACGCTTCTTGAATGCTCGGCAAACCACCCATCCTTCTTCCTGTATGAGCCTTGAACTAATCAATAAGACGGAGTAATACATATATGCAAGAAGGTGTGTAGAGTCTGTAGATCTAATTAATGGACGTGTGATGAAAATCTAAGTCATCAACACCGATTTAATTTTTTTTTGAACGGCAAAAAATATTTTATTAATCCTTGAAATTGTTACAAAGATTACAAGGATTAGCAAATCGCGATTTTAATTCACACTCTCTTTTATCTTCTTCCACTCATTTTCTTGTTCTAATCCACGTATAGCTATCAGAATATATTCCCTTACTTCTGAATTCACTTTTCACATACGAAGCGCAATCTTGTAGTTTCACATAAATAGAAGGGATCCAACAATCATTTTCTAAAGAATTAAAACAAAAGCAGTTAAACAAAATTTGATTAGGAGTTAAGATCAGAGGTCAAGAAATCAAAGATCGAAAAGGTAGAATCCAAAATGTGTTTCTCTCTTTATTTACTGGACACCGATAAGTATGCTGGAAAATTTTCGAATTATTAATGATGGACCACAATTGAAATTGCAACAGTTAAGTGGAGTTGAAGGAGGAAAACATAAAATTTTAAAAAATAATTAAGCATTTTTTTGGGTAATTAAACTGAAGAAGCATTTATGAAGTTGACATAAAAATAAAAAAAAAAACTCAGAACTCTACATCGATGTAGTGGCATAGATAGAACTATGGATAGGCATTAGGCACATACTTGGTCATTATTAGTAGCTAGCTATTTTGACTTTGCTTTTTGGGTTGTTTAATTTCTTTGATCTGTTTGGTACGTAAATACGTACGAGTAGAAGAGAAGAGTAGTCAAAGGACCAAAAGTAGCTGATCGAGTTGAGGCCAGGGAGAATTGGGATTTGTCTTTTGACTAGCTAGTTGAATTTAGGAAAGCGCATATACTAATTGATGACTTGGAAGAATAAACCCGGCCAGCAACTCGTTTTCTTTAGAAGTACTAACTTTTTGACTTAGAGATGGTTAAAGTGTTCATCTTTCTGTTCACACAGTGAAGCTTCGTTTTTCAGATATGTAATTATAGAATGTGCATGACAATCACAAGTGATTCCGTACTGCACAAGTCGCAAAATTGGGTCGTCCTAGAAAGTAGATTATGAGAAATCGGAAAAGAAAACCAAAAGTTGTTAAACAAGATCATGGGCCTAGATTATATGGGGATGATGAGGAAGTAGTTTTTCGCAGTATAATGGTTATGAAAGCAGAAGATGGCGAAAGGGCAAAGCTTCAGACTCCCCAGCACGACGTTTGATTTTTGGGTATCTTTTTGGATGTTGTTTTGCCTTGTTGGGCTTTCGGAGTGGTATTTCCTTTCGAGTTTTGGTCTTGGTTGACTTCTTGCCCTCCTTGGATTGTCAAAGTAATGTGGTGCATTTTGTGGATTTGCTATTCCTCCCGGCTTGATATGCCTTGTGCTTAGGGTTATCTTAATTTTTGTAATTTATTTTTAAAGATTAATTAAATTCTTGTTTGCCATTCAAAAAAATTATAAACATATGGTATAATTTGAATGCACTTTCTAAATTTGGTTTGGCAAAGGAAAATTTGTAATAATTGAGAAATTCTTCATAAAGTACCTCCTTCACCTCAAAATAATTCTCCATATTTACAAAATAATTCTCCATATTTATTAATTGAACCTCTTAAAAAAACCTCTAATTTTCTAGTTTAAAATATTTTTTACACGCCACATTGATCTTGTTGATAGATTTCACTTTAGTTTTATTAGACACGGATATTGAAATTATATAAAATACTATTTAAATTACAAAATGTAAACTTTTTGGAAAGTCTAAATAGTGAAATATGGACAACTATTTTGGGATGGAAGGAGAAATAATCAGCAATCAAAATTTTCCATAGTCAAAATTGTAGACAAAAGAAGAGATTACGCCCGTATGCGATCATGCATGTGAGTGGGTTAGAAATAACTTAACCTTTAGGAGCGTTGATGCTTCAAAATTTAACGTAGTAGTTAGAGTACTGGATCTTTCTTTTTCTCATGTAGGATGGATGATTTTATTGATAAGATCAAGAAAGGATACACCGAGGAAATAAGGATAAATTTTTTTTACCTCTTACTCTATTATCTTGAACTTTTGTATGAGTATGGAGGGAAAGGTTGAAGAAGTAATTAAAGAGAAGAAAGTCAAGAATAATAAGTAGCAAAAGATGAGCTTAATTTGCTTGCCTGTGGAGGAGCATTCTCTTCGGTTTCAAGCCTGTACTCATGCATGATCCAGTCAGTCTTCTGCCCATTTGGGGCTCGTCCTTTGTAGAAGACTAGGGTTTTCCGCATACCGATGAGTTTCGCCTTATCGTACACCGCCTTGTCTCGTCCAGTCGCCTTCCAAAATCCAGCCATCGTGGCTCTGTTGGTCCTCGTCCCCGTCGGATACTTCTTATCCTTGTGGCTAAAAAAATACCACTCATTTTGTTCTTCATACCCAATTCGACATCTCTCTGCGCAAAAAAATCCATTGAATTCACTTGAGGTTTAATTATTTCATATTCCAATATCTTGGTTTAGTTGTCTACGGATGAAAATAAGTGACAAGCTAGCGATTTTAACGAAGTAGAACAGAAACCCTAAAATAACATGAGAAAAGTAATCAAGGGAAGCATTTAATACTACCTTGGATGTCCCAGGGTTCAATCCTATACAGATCAACTTCTCTAATAACATCAAGATCAATCTTCTGCGACGCCACCTTCTTCTTTAGATAGTACCCTACAAGCTCCTCATCCGTGGGATGAAACCGGAACCCCGGTGGAACGCATGACTCCATGGTCGACTCCATGATGATCTACTGCATCAGTTTCCACACAATTAACCTTCCTTTACTACTTCATCATCTTTAAATCATAAGTATAACAAATAGGATCGTAGAGAGAGAGAGAGAGAGAGAGAGAGAGAGAGAGAGAGAGAGAGAGAGAGAACAAAAAGGTAGAACAGGAAGGAATAATGAACCCTACATATGTAAAGGTGACAAGTGTTTAAGAGATATAATCATCGACTCATTTTGGTGGTGGTGAGCAACATCCCCCACCAGTTTTCCCTGTGGAAGGTAATAAGCGCGTGTTGTATAAAATATATATAGGGAAGACCCAAATGATGAGACTTTTTTTATGTTGTTTGATAAAAACTAAGAGAGAGGTTGGCATGGGGTTGAGTTAATCTCTCTCTCTCTCTCTCTTTCTCTCTCTCTCTCTCTCTCTCTCTCGTTTCTCTGAGATAAGAAACGGACAAGTAGAGGCTTGTGCTAATGATAGTGTCTTGTGCTGGTGAATGGTTGAAATGATTCAACACCCAGGTGTTCATCCCAATGCCAATAATGTTATTAAAACTAGCTACTGTTAATGTCGTTTTTTTTTTAAAAGGGTCCAATTCAGGAAACAATAAAGGAAAACCTATCATACATACAACACAAAAATTTGTGATGTTTGGTAGTGAGAATTATAGCGCTAAAAGCACTTAACGCAGGTTCCTTTTTGAAATGAAAAGCAAAACACTCTCTTAATTTCATGAAAAATGTCTTAGAAAATTCATACTGTTAGCATAAACATTAATAGCATCGAGACAAAAAAAAATCATGGCATTCACAATCTTAATGATTTCAAGCTAGATATTTATGAATTCATGTTAAAACATAAAAAATGATGAATTTGTATACTAAATTAACCTTATGAATCTCTATATAAGGTTCATAAGGTTTGTATAGGAAATCAATCTCAGAATCGAAACCTCTTATCTTTTGGGGTCAGTTCATACAGAGTTTTGCTCTTACTTTAATTAGGACCCCGGCAAGTGGGCAGTAGAATTTGCCTCCACAATTAGTCAAGGACCTTGACTCAAGGTGCGTGAAAGCTGGCCTAGACACCTAAGTTATCAAAAGATTTGTATAGATTCCAGGATGTGAGGTTTGTATTCTAGCATTTTGAGATAATAAAACACTAAAAATTTCAAAAGAATATATGAAATTCAACATGTACATATTTACGGAAAGTTAACATTGACCCCAAACTTGAAAAAGAAAAGACATGCAAAAGCACATAGAGTAGTATAACAACTTTTTAACAGCAGTAATAATTTCGAGCCTTGGGAAAAGTTTTTACAAAAGACAGAGATGAAAGTATGATGTCGGTAATTAATTACTCATAAATAACGTAGATAAAGAATGATTAATTAGCAGAGAGAGAGAGAGAGAAGGATGAGTAGACAAATGAAGAAGGTGGATGACGTCATCAGAAAACCCAGCACGCGTAGGGGGGTTTTGAAAGGGGAAAAGGCAAAAAGAAGGGCACCGTTTTTCATGGTAATGGAAGCCTGGAGCCAAAGCAGAAATTATAGAATGTTCACAGAAAGAAAGTGCAAAAGTTAGTCCCCAGAAAGCACTCTTGCAAATTATATGTCTGGTTTTTTAGTGGTTAGTTTCTGGTCCTCTTGTCTTTCTGTCCAGAATGTACTTGGCACATCCTGACGTTGCTCGGATCGAGAGAATGGTAGCTGATTGCAACCACAAACTGGAGAGAGAGAGAGAGAGAGAGAGAGAGAGAGAGAGAGAGAGAGAGAAACTAAAAGTTATGGGTGTGCACTGTGCAGCTTTCTCCTTACAATTTTAATACTCAAATCTGCTTGAGTTAAACTCAGAAACACACACGGGCACGCGGCCGGGGGGGGAGGGAGAGGAAAACCAAAAGGTACGGGTGTGCCGTGTGCAGCTTTTTCCTTGCCATTTATATCTTCAAATCTGCTTCAGTTAAACTCAGAAACACACACACACGTAGAGAGAGAGAGAGAGAGAGAGAGAGAGAGAGAGAGAGAGAGAGAGAGAGCTGTTCAAAACGAGTAGAGTCCATACCAAGACAAAACAAAAAAAAGGAAGATTAGAAAGAGAAAGACTAATTCTCTAGGTGAACCTAATTAACCACCTTCATATTTGTTGGTAATATTCGGCCAATTCAAAGAGAAAACTAGCGTGTATTGCTACAAAACAATTCAAAAATCCAAGAAGTAAGTGATCACTGAAAACAAGGTGACGGATCGACCAATTGTTACAAATAGGAAACGTTTTTTATTTAACATTCATTGTGAATTTTAGAAGCCCTAATGCTTCTAGTTTAGTCAATTACGCACTAGCTAATTTCCTTTATTTTCTCGTAACCATCATGTTTTCATTCTAGCTTGTCATCGATCTCAAACCAATCTGTATCACTTTATACAATTGGCTGGCAGTTATCTTTACCCAAACACAAAAAATAAAGATGCAGACCAATACGTGCCCTTTAGAAGAAAGTTTATGTCCCTATCTAGAACGGAGTTCTTGATGACTGGGTGTCTGTGTGTGTGTGTGTGAGAGAGAGAGAGAGAGAGAGAGAGAGAGAGAGAGAGAGAGAGAGAGAGAGAGAAACCCTTTTGAATTGGGAACTGAATGAAGTAGTAGTACTAGATCTACAATTCACTCCCTTCGAGGTGTAGAGTACTTAAAAAAAATCTTGTTGATCAAACTCAATTGAGACTTGAGAGGGAGATAACGCAGAGGCTTGAACCTCTCTTTTTGGAGCTAGTGATCCGAAACATGCATCGGTTGGAGAGATATATGAATTCTGGAAATTACTAAATTTCGATCCATGCGTGCATGCAGTGCAAATTAAGCTTATTACCTGAGGAAGGTAGTTATAATCAGTTGGCAGGTACTGGAGTAATAACAGTGGAGTATTTAGTTGGTTGAAGACAGAAGAATTGAAGAAGAAGAAGACAAATGGCGGAGAAGAAGAATGAAAGAAGAGATATATACTAGTAGCAGTACTTGAGAATATATTCCGTTAGGAGTGAGAGAGAGAGATATGGAAGGAGAGCAAGAATAATAAAAAGGGTCAAAGGGTGAGGACCCCCCAATTGCGCATGGGGGGTTTGATGGTTTGTCCCCAGCTGATTGACGTCACTCCCTACCTTTCTACTCCAAAAGAAATTTTGGGTGCCAATAGAGAATAGTCCACGTGTTATTCGGGCGTGTATCAAGATTTCATCCTGCTAAATAAGTCAATTGACTTATTTTTTTGTTATTATTTAAATTCTTTTTCGTATTTGTTAATTTTTCGTCAATTTTTTGAAAATTATTGCATCGTCATGATAAGAGGAATGTAAAAAGTAAAAAAATTAAGATCGAAACCTAATATTTTTGAATAAAGACAAAAATAAGAAAATAAGCCAATTTTTTTCGTTTTTATTAAAAAAAACAGATTTCGATCATAATTTTTTACTTTTTGGATTCCTCTCATCATGATGATGCAATAATCCCCAAAAAATTGACGAAAAACTAACAAATATGACAAAATTTTGGATAAGGACAAAAAATAAGTCAATTGGCTTATTTAGTGGCTTATTTAGGCTTAAGTCATCCAAGCGTGTTTTGCACGATTAGAATTTTAGGGAAAGAAAAACAGGAGAGAGTGTGGCGATTGAGGGAGAGAGGGCGCATTTGGATCTTGACCGTCCAGAATACGTTTGGACGGCTCGGATGCGCGCTGGGTATATTGCCACGTGGTAGCCAATTTTCACAAAAAAACTTATAAAATTAAAAGAAACTAATTAATTCCTTTCTCTGCAATCTCTTTTTCGCATTGTCAATCGTGACAAATTGATTTTCACAATCAAAGGGAGTTTGTGTGTGTTAAGTATTTGTGGTTGTAGCAACACTAATATCTAAATGAATATGGATAGTTCTCTTGAATTTAATTCTAAACTGTAGTACTAATTTTAGAAAAAATTTATTAAGAACCGTGTATAGAGAGATGAATTGAATCTAGAGTTTGTAAGTGGGGCTCAAACTTGAGACCTCACATTTAACGCTGCTTCAACTTACCACTTGGTCACTCAAATTCTTGTGCATTTTACATTGGACTTTTATATTTATTACATACATAAGTGAGATAATTAGTACAAACCCTAAAATCTAAAATCAGATGATCCCTCACTTCTTTTTCTCACACACCGATTTCGCCTCTCTCTCCTCACAACGATGGCAACTGAGTGTGTGTGTTAAGGTGCACGCACAAACCCAGTTGAGGTTTTCGTCGAGTTCGATTTCGTCGACTTCCGGCCCTTCCCAGGCTTCGGAAGTGGTGGAGTTAGTCAAAACTAGAGTAGCCATGTGGATGAAGGCTAAGTTTGACATCAAAATTTACACAGTGGAAGATTTTAAAGGTTATTTGGATGGGATACGAAAAGTGAAGGTGTAGAGTAAGTATTTGAGGGTGTTTTATCCAACTTTGGTTGGATAGATCTTTGTACTTTTGGTTTCCTCATCGATGTACCCTTTCGAGTTTAATAAAAAGTTTCGTTTGCCGAGAAAAAAAAAAACACACATCCCCCAACCAAATCAGCTTGAAAATCTCGCTGACATTGGGGTTTTGAATTCCCTCAGACCTTAGTCACCACCGTGAACCAATCACCACTATGAGTGACTCTCTTTCTCTCTGGCTCTCAGATTATGCAAATTGGCCAAACCAAAAGAACCGGACCGGAACCAGCGAAATTGATCAAAATCGAACTGGTTGTATTTCAACTGGTTCTGATTTACAATATTCCCCAAATCGAATATCCGCCTCGGTCCCAAAAAAACCCCCAAAACTGGATCAAATCGGAGCGGATCACCCTTAATCCATGTGTTGCGATTGGTAAATATTGCGAAATTCATGACTTTTGTGACTGCAAACGTAAATGTGGCATGTTGTGATTAGTGTCGATCATTGCCACAATAGCACTCAATACCTCTCCTATTATGTCAAACAAACCAAATATAATTTGTTGGTTCACCTATTGATGTCTAACAAGTTTATTAGATTTTATCTAACATCGCTCAATTAAGCCACTTAAATTTGGTTATTATAATCTTGTTCGAGACTATTCCACCTATTGTCAATTACTCTTTTCGTTCCAGTTTAAGTGTCCACCATGGTTCTACACGTCATTTTTAATAGCTTATATTTCTCAACATATATTATGTCTTACGTTTTTAAAATCATTGTCTTATAAAAATAGTTAAAATTTATCAAACAAGATCCATATTACATATTTTGAGCAATATACATTATGAGATATAAGCAATTAAAAATAGTACGCAGAATCGTAGTGGATGCTTAAATTGGGACGAAGGGAGTAGTCTTAGGTTGAATTTTTCAATAAATCTAACTTGGTATTAGGGCTAGGTCTTGGCTGGCCTACCTCATCTCAAGTGGTCGAGTTTCCATCGCCCAAGTCAAATCGCATCATCTCCTCAATTTATACATCCTGGTTGCATTAGAGGAAAAATATTAAATTTTATCTCACGTTGTGCATTTAAGCTACTCAAATTTGGTTCATATAATCTACAAATATTTTATCTATTATCAATTGGTTTCAAGTCGGAACTCTCGAATAAATCTAACAAAATAATAGTAGTAATTTCTTTTCTTTCTTTTTTTGAAAATATACATTTGTCTGTGCGGCTTGGATTAACATAATCAGTCCAAGATAGACGAAAGGCGTGGAGAGAAGTCCCATCCCAAGTTCTAATTTTTCCTTTCCGACATTCTGCCACCGTGGAGCAAACCGACCTTATTCCGCCACGTGTTGGCGCCATTTGACTGTCCCCCATACGCCGATCGACAGCTTCAGCCGGTGGTAATTGAATTTACCAAAATGCTCCCACTCTTTTTAATCACTGTTTTGACCCCATCCCACTGTTTCTGTTTTTTTTTTATTTTTTTTTATCAGATCCCACTGTTTCTGTTTGAAACACGTTTTTCCTCACCACCACCCACATGCCGTAGGGCCATATTGGGCTTACTTTAGAGGGGTGTTTATGTCATTTCCGGTAACATTTTTCCCAGTGTGTGTGATTAATGATGTTTCGACAAGTATTCGGGAGAAGCAACTGTATAACAGTGGATGTACAGGCTATACAATTCAACAGTGCTGGACAAATGTCGGTCACCAGTTGGTCCGCATACATATATATATATATATACACACACACTCCCCCTGCTTTACGTAGAAGATAAACAAAGGAGAGGTCCAAAAATATCACAAATATCCCACAGGCATTTGATTAAGAGGACCAAAGGTGGGTCTCCACTCCACACTCCCACCTTCCAATGCCCTCAAAATTCTGTTTTTTCAACTTTTATTTGTGTCAAGTGTTTTTCGATTTTTTATTTATTTTTAATAATATGTGGAGTAGTCTTTAAATTTTATTAACCAAATTTGAGTGGTTTAGATAAGTGATGTGGGATAAAGTCTAACACTTCCCCTTACGTACTTGATGCACATAGAGGTACGAATTGAGGAGACCAAAAGATTTGCTCAGCCGGCCTTCCTAGCACTTCCTCTTTTGTCATTGGCGCAATTTACAAAGATGAGTTGTCGAAGAGAAGGAGAAGTAGAATGAGTAAGAAACTCGCCCACGTGAGGTGATGCCACCAAAGATATATATAAGATTGTTAATTACCTACTTATCTAAAAACTTAAAGTTGCTAGAGAGGGACAATTTTCATATTTATACCTTCAACACGTCCCTTACGTGTAGCCAGACTCTTCTCCACAAGTGGGCTAAACGCATGTCAATATTTTAAGATAAGATAGGCTGAGGTAACACAGAATCTATTGCTTGTTCAGATGTCATATTAGATTTTTTTGGAGAGTTCCAACCTAAAATTAATTGGTAATAGATGGAGTAGCCTCTAGATTTTATTCTTTTATTAAACAAGCACTTAGAAGAGAAATGTGGGATAAAGTCTAACAAGTGTTAACATGTACAATATATTATTGAAAAAGTCTACAATACACAACCCTTCATAATATTTTGGTGTTCCATAACTTTTGTTCTAACAGCTCCTAACTTTTCAACAATAGAATTTGTACCATTTTCACTAGGATTCATAGCATTTTGGTGCATCTTGTAATTATACGTACCATTTTCACTAGGATTCATAACATTTTGGTGCATCTTGTAATTTTTATACTAAAAATTGTAACTCTTTAGTAATAGAATACCTAACGTTTAGAATTCATAACATTTTTCACTAGGATCATAACATTTTAGTGAGTCTCGTAATTTTTATTCTAAAATCGTAACTTTTCAACAATATGATTGATAACAACATTTTGGAAGTACATATAATACACACTTTGTAGTCTTTCCCATTATCTTATTAGATCGATTGAGAATTTATAAAAAGAATTGAAAGGAGTCGGAGGAGGGGGTTGCAAACGCAGGGTCCTCAAGTTACTGTCGGTCGGGGTGATGGGTGACCCATCGAAATCAATATATATATATATATATATATATATATGGTCCTGTTTTGGAGAGAGATCGAGTGGGCCGGGAAGATTACTTGAAATGGGAGAATCTCGATCCCTCTTAGTGGGTATGGTATGGTAATGTTATGTGATTTTGTAACCTCACTTGTTTTCGGTACTCTACTGTAGTTGGCTTGGAACTATCACTACCAGGTCATGCCAAGCACGAGCTAAAAGCCGTCCTAATTAAGTTTGAAAACAACACCATATATTTTCATTAGTTATTTAATTTTTGGTTTAATTCCCGATGGCCGGCAAGGAATCCCAAAACATGCAGGACCCTAATTTAGACCAACACCAAAGGACGTTTAACACCGGCAAGTTTCAAGTACCAATCACTCGTAATTCCTAAATACCATATAGCAAGAAATTAATTAGCTGGGCATGTGTGACGATCGGCAAATATTTTTGGTTACCAATTAAATCTGAAGTACTTACCCTATAGACTATAGTTAGTAAACTGGTCTAGTTAGTAATTAACTGGTCTCCTGAAATCTAGCTAAATAAAAATTTAAGCCGGTTGGGCTACTTGATACTAGTATTTAAGTAATTTTTTTTTTTTTTTTGCTCGCCTAGTATTTAAGTAATTGTAATTTGGCCCCTTGAAATTTCCTCCAACATCTTCCTTATTCAAACATTCTTCAATTACTCATTGCGATGACAAAACAGTAGAGTTTATTTGAAGAAAATTTTGTGTAATCATCCAATGTTTTATCCATGCAAACATAGATGGGAGATTTAGGGTTTTTTTTTTTTTTTTGCATCTTTATAGTAAATACCTTTATACATTACCAAAAGGGTATTTATGACAAAGATGATCGCATTTTGGAGAATGTGTACTCTTAGTTTGACCCTTTTTGAGTCAAAATTCAGATTCAGCACCTGCTTGAAGAGAATATTCAGTGATTTTGGAGCTCCTCCACCAAAATGTGTGGTGGATCAAGGTGTTAGGACGGTGGGGCCAGGTGCCATATTTTTAAAGGACGGTGCTACGTGGAGGTTGTAATTTGTAAACCACTATTAATATTGACTAGAGACCGGGCATACGCGATGTGTGTGCAAGTTGAATTTTGTCAAAATATGCACCACATGAAGTTAACATGCATATAGCATGTGCAAGTACAAAAATAAAACCTCTTAATCAACCGAGTAGTCAGGCTATCTTAACTCACCTCTTCACCAATTTTGACGACTACTATGAAAACCTCCGTCTTGGGTTCTTGGTCTCTTATTTTTTTAAAATCTGTAACAAACAACCCAATAATCAATTTTTATCACTCTAGAGTACCACATGATGTTTGCAATTCACAAATTCACTAACTTGTTAACTAATCTCTCTCTTTCTTTCTTTTTTCCGCACAAATATATGAAAAGTACAAATATGCAAGGAAAGGAAAAAGGGGAAATACACATGCATCAAAAACGACTAAATCACAAATCTGGAATTTAAAAGTGGACGAAAGTACTAAAATTAAGTACATAGCAATTAGCTTAAATTACTATCACAATTAACAAGGCTGATGATGCCGTCGATAATTCACTCCAAAGAAACGAAAGCCAATAGGACAAAATTTGTGAAGTAAAAGAAGTAGAAAAAGGGGGAGAAGTGTTCCTGAGTAAAAGAACGAAAAGCAAAAAATGAAAGACCTTTATTAAGAAGAATTCACAGAAATTACAAGTTTGAAAGTGAAGGGAAAGGGAAACTGGCAGCAGAGAAAGAACAGAAGGGCAACTGGGAGAAAGAAGAGAGAAAGGTGTGCAGTTTGTGTAGAAGGAGGACATGTAGTGGGGTCATAACTGTTTTGGGGGAAGTTTTTTTAAAGGACACCACACCTCACCAATATTTACGTTACTCAAAATCTATCCATAGAGTAAATGGGCAAGCACAAGATGGGGATCTGGAAGTGTATGCCCGATGCTTAGTGACTCGACTTAAAAGTCAGGGTTCACCACTACCTAAGTTAGTTCCGGATTTTTTAGAAAGAGTGTTTCCTCCAATCAAATACGCAGATGGAATCAATGAAATTGGAACCGATTGCCTACCCGTCGCACCCGTCACAGCAGAAAGACCGGCATTTGAATAAGCACCAATATGTGTTAAAATGTCAAATATATCTCTACAATTAATTGTTTTGTTTTGTGTGTTATTTCTCTTAAAAGGGTATTTTGGAAAAAGGGAAATACATGACAGGGGAGACACCAAATTTGTGCTCCTCTTTTATATATTAGAATAGATACCAGATAGGATCATTTTCTCACAACAGATGTGAAGAACGGGGGGAAAAGAAAAAAAAAAAAAGAACTGGAAAGTTGAGAGAATCTTTAAGTGATTAGGCACACTTTGAGTAAATCTCGATGACCTGCCCATTCGTGAGTCTGTGCCATTATTTTTCATATTTTATGGACGATCTTAATCAGGTGTTTAATTAATCGGGAAATTATGTTTCGGACTTCGATCAAAATGCAGTTTCAGACTAATTAAGCATCCAGTTGCCAAAGAATCAGGGGTCCAGTCTGATATGCCCAAGGCAGTGAACAGTTTAAATCATATTTTCGAGCTCCAAACAAGATGCGAACGTGAGGCATAGAAGCCTGTGGTGCCGCAATGCAGCACAACAGACCCCCTTAATTTCAGTGGGAAGTAGAAGTTCAAACTTTATTCCTCGCTTGATTAATTTATACTTTCAAAGTAACCTTCATCTTTGTCATTACCTTGCCTTGCAAAATAGTATATATCAAAAAGGATCAAAAGCATAGGCCGCATCTTTTTGGTCAAAGTATATTATGGTATTTAGAATATATCAACTGCAACTTGCGTAAAATAGATTTATATGTGGAGCATGTACTGCTTATAAAAACATGCACGAATGTATACCCACACATAGTGTTAAAATGAGTTGAGTACGTAGTTAGTTGTTCACACTAGATTTTGAAAACTTAACAATTAAGCATCAAAATATGTTCAAATATAAGAATGTCTATGAGAAGAGCTGATCTTGAACGGTCTGTAATCGAAGCCAATATTGAGCAGTTCAAATTTTTTATACCTCACAAGCAGAACAAGTCGAGTAATAGCTTGTTTGAGCTTGCTTTAAAAAAGCTTAACAGATTTCAAAACATAGGTTCAAGCTTGATTAATTTGTTTATCTAACAAATTAATCGATCTTGATCGACCGAGCTTTTAATAAATAAACACGAACTTGAGTAGCTTGGTTCATTTAGCAGCCATATCCGCACAAACACACATATATATGCATATACAGAGTTTTAAAACAATGACTCTAATATCCAGAGAAATGTGTAACTCAAACCAAAGCACACCATCTATAACTGAATTGAACCATAACAATGACCATAACAGCATTTCGATTTATACGGGCACTACAATACTATCAGATTGTATCAAGTTGCAGTCCAATTAAACTGTCTGTAGACTATTAGTAATGGGTGACCATGGCCAGAGGAGGAATGGAGAAGGTGGCTCCACCACCTCACACACCGCCTCTAGTCACGAGACACGTAAAATGTAAAATGAAAGAGGATTCCATAGAGAGAGATTCTTCCTCGATAGAAGGACCAACTAATAATGCAGGGCAATTTGAGGGAGTAGATTACATTAATTGTTGCAAAGAGGGCATGCAGTAGGGGACCTTCAACACACAAAAATTGTTGGGTATTCAAAAGGTGCAAGTTTTCTAAAGAGGTAGTACTGCAACACACGTGTCCCAAGGACATGGATTATTCATCTTTCTTGTTAGAAAATTTTGACCATCGTTTTCTTCGGACTGAATTATTTGAGCCGGACTAGCCGCGCAGTTACGTGTTCAAGTTTAGCTGAAAATCTAAAGAGCGAGTTTGAAAAATAAATTTAAAGTTGGTTTCATAACAATGAGGCAAACTGATCTCAAATGAGCTTTAATTGAGTCACTTTCGAGTAATTTCTATTTTTAAAAATTGAACAAAACAATGAACAAGTAGAGTAGTAATTCGTTCAGAACTAAGGGTGTGTTCTACTAATTAAAATAAATAGTGTTCTACTAATTAAAATAAATATTTATTTTTTAAATTAAATGTGATGTATTATGAGAAAATTATCGGTATCGTAAAGCAGAAAATAAGTGGTTAAAAAATAAGAATCTTAACAAAATGGGGGTTAAGTGTAAAATCTTTCGAGACTTTAATAAGTAGTACATATATTCGATTGGGTTAGTTTATGAGCACCATTGTTAGCTACTCCTATATCAGTGGAGGATATATATGATTCAAAAGGAAATAAAAGGAAGTGAAGGATAGAGATCATGGGAAAAAGAAGGGGGGAAAAGGGGCGATGTATCTGTAAAATGAAAGAAGATCGATGTAGCAAAATTAAAGATAGAGAGAGAGAGAGAGAGAGAGAGAGATATTCAAGTAAGTTAATTAGCTGCAGGGGATTGAGGGGTGGATTTGGACGGCTACGTTGATTTGGACTAGGCCAATGTCCACGTAGGACGGTGGTGGGGCGGCCGTGGTCGCTAATCATGCGGCGGACCGCATCATTCCAACTTCTCAGACTCTTGTGGGTCCTACTCCATCCCCTACCCCACGGTAACACATTAACACCTCTCGATCTGAAAGCTCCATCGGTTACTGAAGAAGCCTCTCTCTCTCTCTCTCTCTCTCTCTGTAGGTTGTGTGAGCATGGAGTACACTTTATTTTTGACAATCGAATGTCCGGATTAATTTGCGCACATCTCAACTAATTTCGAAATTTTTAGATAAAAACTAAGCAAATCCTTCAATGATTCCAATATTCAAAATATTGAAAACACACCATATTCGATCATGCGATCTCATGACGGACAATCGATGCTTGCTTTCTTATGCTCATTGGCCAAAGCTTTTGGTTGAGCATAGAGTACATGTAAGTGCCAATACAGTCGGAAGGTAGACATAGCGTAACCAGCAAAAGGAGATCATTGAGGGTCCTATCACGATCTTAACCCTTTTGAAATAGACACCCCTCCAAACTCACTCACTCTCTCTCTCTCTCTCTCATATATTAAAGAACATCATCTGAACCTTTATAATGCAAGTTTGTTGGGTAGTATAATTCTAGTTTATGGTTGAATGGAGGTTGGTAGAGAGAAATCACTCTATTTAAATCAAATCAACGTTTAAAACCAAACTCTTAAACTTCACTCCTGAATATGCTGCTACAAATTAATTAGACTTGAAGGTGTGAAACACAAGCTTTCTTCCAAGGGGCATTCAGTATCATTGCTGTCCTTGCAGATACTGATATTTTTTTCAGAGCAATTGGCTAAATCAAAACATACGTAATACACAACAAGTGAAGAACAAATAGAAGGGGGGGGGGGGTTGGTTTCACTGTTAATTACACTAATAATTAACTTTATCTTGCTAACGACGTGACAATTTAAAGTCGAATCAGGAATCACAAATCCAACAATTTTAACGAGTATCTTTGGCAATACTGCAAAAACAAAGCTACATGTGCGATATATATATAATAGAAGAATTCTATTATTCCATAAATGAGACCAAGAAAAGTTCTGATAAGTGTCAAAATATACATATTTTGGCCCTCCAAACTACATTTGTTAGTCATTTATTTTGGTTAATTGATTTTTATTTTGTTCTTTTGTTGTTTATAGGTTGTTCAAGCCCGTTGTCCAAGACTGTTGATAAAAAGAAGATTTTAAAGAAGTTTGGAGTTCAAATGCGAAATGATTCAAAATTGAATCATTCATTTATTATTTCATGAAGTTTAGAGGGCCTTTATGTGATTAAGGTTTTCAATACCTATATATAAAAAGTTTAACCTACTGTTAGTGGGTTCTGGGGGCTCTGTGGCCGTAGAAAAAAAGAGGAAAAAGGAGAACTGCTGCCGTGGATTGCTTCGAGCTGATGTTATCTCATTGAGAGTTTATTTTCCCTTCGAGTTTTTAATGTGTTGTTTAAGTATTCAAGCATTCGGTAACTCGTTTCAACTTTTGTTCTTAATTAAAATTTTTTATTGGTATTCAATTAATTGTTATTTCTCATTTATTTTCTTTCTTCAATATTAGAAGCATGATTCAAATTAAGGTTTCATCTTTTTTTTATGCAATGATTAGTGAGTAGTCGTCGGGTTAGGGTTGCGGGGTGATTAGCACACCGTGGCCGGATTGGATGCATTCTGCTCCTATTTCAAAATAAAGAATGTTAAAAATAATTTTAGATTGGTAAAATACTTCCTGCAGACGAACCTAGGCATTGTCGGAGCCCATGTGAACGAGAGAATGGGGGTCCAAAACTCATTCTCCGCTGCGCATAGGTGAACGGCGACCATAGGGTTTCGCATCTTGCGGGGTATTTTTTTCAATCCAAAGTTGAACGTTTTAAAGAACACCGAATGGAGCAGATGAGTCCAGATCGGTTGCGAGTGCTATGAACCTTGCGACTATACCTTTCTTTTTATTATTTGAAAAAATACCAATCAATTTTTAGGTTTTAGTAAATCTAAAACAACCGACAAGGGGTGGCTACCTAAAAGCCAGTTTAAATTATAACAACCCGAGTTTTTAGCAAGCACACATCACCGTCTTTGTGGATTCGACTCCAGACTTACCGGATATTATGCTATGTCGGTCTCCGCCCTACGCTTGGGGCAACCCATTATTTTAGGACTAGGAATCCGTCAAGCAAGTTCCTTCAAGCACACGACATACATCTAGGTGAATTTGGACCGCGCTCACAATATGAATTTGGGGAACATTTTTGGGGGTAGCTAGATTTGTTGTAAAGTATATTCCCATATTGTCTTGTACTCCATCCTAACAGCTCGCTTTGAAAACCATGAATGATATTAACAGTACTTTGAGGCCCAATTTGCAGCTTCAGAAAGAAAATTAATATATGTAATCACAGTAATTTGTCAGACTATGAGATGATAATAATTGACAATAATGTAAAACTGGAGTGGGTGTCCTGTGGCTAATTAATGCTGCTTGTCCCGGATTTAAAAAGTTAGTGATTGATTCCCAAGCAGTACATGCAGTATTTCCTTTTCCAAAAATGGTTTTGCATATGTTGGTAATTAGTAGTTAACTTGGGTATTGATATGAAAATCATTACGAGGACAAGAAAAAAACTTTTGGTACTAGATATTATTTACTACTACTGAGACTTTAGAATTGAACACCACACCCGGAGCGGGTAATTTTGGTACAGTACTAATTTCCTTTCTAAGGGAGAACTAGTCCTGAGTTTGATTAATCATGTAAGAGGTGTTCGACTTTTATTATATCCACTAACAACTAACCTCTAAAATCCTATTGTTTGGCAAAAGAAAAAAGAAGAAGAATGCTTTAGATCCCTAAATAAGAAAATTAGCCATAAGAACGGTAAAACGATTTTTATTTAGGGGAAGGAAGCCAGCAAAATAGTTTTCACTGGAAGTCCTTCAACTTTTTGAATTTTTTAGCAATAAGGCTAAAACGTGTTTAGGCATTTTCATAGAATTTTAGGATGCACTTTCCTATTATAGGGTTTTAATGGTTTAAGCACTTTCATCACTTTCATATAGAGTACCCTAGGGTTTTAGGCACTTTCATAGGCACATTTGTTCTTATGTTTAATTGCAAAATGTGTTTGTCATTGAGCTCAAAAAATATAAATATGAGGGATTTTTAACGAAGTCTCCCTATATATGAACAATTGAGTTAGGGAATTTCATTGTATCATGATATGTAAAGACTTGCGCTAGGGAATTTCATTGTATCATGATATGTAAGGACCGGCGCTAGCTGACCTGATAACTTTTAGCCTAACCACGTGGCTCAAAAGGTTAATTTCAAGTTATACAGTAGCTGGTCGGAATCACTTATAAACCAGTTTTACTCTTGGCTGCAATGTCTTCGTTGCATTGACACTTAGTTTTGTACAACACAATTACTGCGCTCGTACTAGATTCTAGAGGTGACTCACACCATGTAGACTAGGGTTGTGCTTTGATACTAATTATAACAACTCGCGCTAGCTAACCTGGTAATCCTTAGCCTAATCACGTGACTTACAAAATTAACCTCAAATAATGCAGTAGCTGGTCAGAATCAATTATAAACCACTTTTACTTTTCAATTCCCACAAGTGTGGGACTTCGGTGGGCTCTCACATGATGATATCATGGGGGTCTGGGCGAAATTTGAAAGATATGTGTCCAACTTCAACAGGAACTCTCTTGGCATCAATGTGGGCAAAATTTGGGCCGGTGATTGAGATGGAATGCGAAATAGCTTGAGAGGCCATTACGGTCACAGGATACCAGCAAAGACAAATTTCATTCACTCAAACTCGAAAAAAAAAGGTTGAGGAATCGTTAAAATAGGAAAATAAATCTAATTCAAAAAGCTTCGACGAGTAAATATGGCTTTTCTACAATTGTTACCCGCGAAAACTTAACCTTTCGCTCAACATCTCAATTTTTTAAGAACGAAAAACAGCTAAAAAAATACAACAAGAAACAAAAGAAGAAAAATACGTTTGTTCTTCTTCCAATCCATTGGTATGGTCATAATCTTTATATCGAAAAAACTCAATATCTAATCAAGAATATTTTGAGGACAGAGAATTCCGTATGGTAAAAGATGATGGGGGTTGTTTATCAATGGCTCCGCTCCGACACGGCTACTGTATGGAGTAATCAAGTAGGGCTTTTCTCTTAGGTTTCAGTGGAATTTGGGGCCGGGGGCCAATTTTAATCAATGATAACGCGTTAGAATTGACTGGTTAGATCTGTTCCTTGTGTTGCACAGACATGCACCCATCTCTCTCTCTCTCTCCCTCTCTCTCTCTCTCTTGTTTCTAGAAATATGCAGGGCACGGGCAGGGGTGGCCTGAATGAACAGTAACAATATTATTCCCTTCTGTTGGTTTGTCAAAAGCCATGATTCTTGATCCCTCACCTTTTACTATTCCTTTTTCTCTTTTAGTAGTTTGATTTCTTGGCATTCTTGCTACTTATTGACCTTTCTTTTCGAAAACTTCTGTTACACCTCCCCCCCCCCCCCCCCCCCCCGAAAATCAGTCACGGTGCTGGTTTTTCTATATTTCATTAGCCACTCTTCAAATTCGGAGCCATTGCCTGCTTCCAGCTGAAGGTTTTACACAAATATTTTTTTTTTGCTAGGATGACCACTTTTGGTGATATGTTTTCAGTACAATGTGATGTGTCATTAATACATTAGCAAAATGTGCTTCATTACATGATCAATGAGGCACATTTTACTACTACATTAGTGAAAAATTATGGTACCCGAATGTGATCACTAGAGTATTAGGCTCCGTTCCGGAATAAAAAATAAGTCCTTATTTTTTAAGAAGACAATTTCAAACTCAAAAATTTTGGGTTTATTGAAATATAAAAATATGCAATATGAATCTTGTTTGGAAGATCTCGATGACATCTTTCATACGATGCAAAAAAAATTAAAAAATTATTTTTCATTTTCTTTATTTTTGAGTTTGAAAATGTAAAATAAGCTGCTTATTTTTTAAGAAGGTTTCTAGAATGGGGCCTTAGGCCATCCATAGTGGTATAATCAAAAGGCAATTGTTGTTAAAGTTAACAATATTGGTGCAAAAAATGGCTCACAATGGTATAATCAAACTTAACATCCTTAGAAATAATCAAATTTTGGGTTTTGGATAACCAAAATTAGTAACCTTTTTCAATAATCAAAATTTGTGAACCCCACACCACATAAGTTAACTGGTTCAAAAATTATATACACGCGTATTTCAATTAGTATTTTCTTCTTCTTCTCTTCTTCACCTGTTTTATATCTTCTTCACTTTAACCACAAACGTTTCTCTTTCTTTTCCTCCAAAAGTGAAACTCATATTTCTCGATCATCTACAATTTAACCCATCGTTATTGGATTAAGGTATTTCACTTTTCTTTTCCGTTTCTATTTTAGGCTGCATTCTTATGAACTTAACTTAAACTTAACTTAAATCTGAAAATTGTCTTTATTTGAATTTTTTTCGCATTTGTTAGTTTTGCATTAAATTTTTATGGGTTATTGATTCGTCTTGACAAAAGGAATCGGAAAAGCATTTTTTTTTTTTTTTACTTTTATCCAATTATTTTGAGAAATAATCACTTTTTAGCAACAAAAAAAAAATGAATTTTTCGACTAAAAAGTAGTTATTCTTTTTTGGTTCCTTCACCTATGGTAGAGTAAATGAAGAACTTTGCAAAAAAAAAAAGGAAGAATCTTGCATTCTTTTCCAAATTCAAGAACACATCTGATTTTTTTAAAAGATTAAGAGAGTGGTGGATTTGTGATATAGGCTACATGAATAGGAAGAAAAAAAAAAGTTTTGGTGTTGTTTTGATAGATAACACTAGGAAGAACACCACATGTTTGATATATTTTTGCCCAAAAAAAAAATGTAATGGAGGGAAGTGATAACGGAAAACAGAGGGGAAGAGAGAGATTGTGTGAAATTGTAGTGGACCCCTTATTTTGGTTATGGATTAGAAATGACCATTGTGAACCTCAACATTGTTAAGCTTAGCAACCTCTTAAGTGAATAATCAAAAGCTGATGTGTCAACTTTTGGTTATTCATTTTTTATTATACCACTGTGGATGGCCTTAGTATTGCAAAAAAACCTAGAGCAAGCCTACCCAATAGCCATTTGTCTTGCTATTGCCATAATTGGACCCATTTTTGGCAAAATCTAAGTTCATCCATTGCCATTTGGTGATGCCAAAGAATAAAAATGTCATCTTTTGGGATTTTTTTATCCCACTTCATCCAAGGCATTTGATTTGCATTGAAAAATAAGATGAATTTAATCCAATAGTTTGGATTTGAGATTGTACCAAAATGACAATGAGCCGCTGCAATAAAATTGCTATTTTTTGTGACTTTTTTACACGGTAGGAAGCAGAAAGATGACTTTGACATCTATATATCCGCATGTTATCAATTTTTGCATAGGCTAGTTCATATGAGACTATGCTCCAATTATAGTTGAACTCCAACTAGCTAGTGGACGGTGAAGTTGATCTCCTAAATTCGCCTATCCATTGAGTAAAAATAGAAAAATCTAGAAACCAACCGACCACAGAAGGCATCACAACAAAAATACATAGCTAGACAGTGGACACATGGTCTCTGTTGACAAATACCCAATGTTTTGTGGAAATTAAAACAATTTCAATTAATTTGTATTAGTATTTATTACTGATCTCTTGATTTTAGATGTGATGGGCACCCTATAATTACATGTTAGTGATGGGTTTTTTTTATCGGCCCCGGCCCCACGTCTAATTGCCTGGAGAGTAACACATGATAATCTGAACCAAACGTGGGGCTCCATGTATACTAGCTTGTTCGATCTCTAGGTGCAATGTCAACAAAGGTTTTCTTTTTTACCCCCGGCCCTTTCTTTTTTTGCAAGATGGATGAGATTGATCACCTTCACACATAGGAGTATTTATCATGACACTGCTTAGTAAGCATTACCAACAACAAATTGTGTTGACTTTTGTTATGAAGAAACCCACAACTTTTTTATATGCACTTTAAGTTTGATGAATTCAATGATAACAGCGCAAAAATCAATGTATGCGGATGCTTTGTAATGATGTTTACAATATTTACGTTTGTCGTTTCTCTTAAGTTCATTAGGTTGGTTGCCGGTAATCCTCCAAAAAAAAAAAAAAAAAAGAAGAAGAAAAAGAAGAAAAGAAAGAGAGATGGGAAAAGGAGTGAAATGAGCTAATTAAATTTGTTTTCCATATGGTTGGAACTTAATTGGATTGGAAAAATAAGAAGCAAAAGAACTTCATTTATAAGATGCAAAATTAAATAGTTCCTTTCAATTTTTTTTTTATTTTTTATTGTTGGAGGGGGGTTGGGGTTGGGGTTCTCTCAGAAGTTTTTCTGTACTAGACTTGTTGCAACATTTTGAAGTGAAAACTACATCATCACAGCTTTAGAAGCCCATTTCTTTTCTAGCATTGGCCTGCTTTTGGATGGGTCTGATTTTAAATAAATATAAAAGCCCAATATGAATGATATGATGATCTTTTGAACAAGGCTCGACCGGCCATGTTTGTGGCCCTCTAGCTCCACCTGGAAGGAAAGCCCCGTCTACGTATCAGGACCAGTTCTACCCATGCAAGTTGGGCCTAATCAATACTGTAAGACTTGCTAAAAGCATTTTTAGGTATATATGTTTGTTGGCTTTAAAATGAGACTGCTGATATATATACATATAGCCATTCGTAAAACAGTAAATTTCGCATAAACCAAATTGTGTTTTAAATAACTGCTAGTATTACGTACTATTTGATTTTGACACTCCTTTTGTTGGTGATTGCACTTTCTTTTTTGTTATCTCGTAATGTGCTTTACAATGTTACCCTTGCAAGTGTAAGTAAAATTTACTCATGAAAGGCTATAATCGTATAAATTTACATATAAGAAGGGCAAAAATGAGTGTGATTATCAAAAACCCCTAATTATTACTACTAAAAAATATTTAGACTTAAATCAACTTGATCTTGGTTTCGGGGTTAATGGAGTAGGAACGAAGGATATGCCATTGCGGGTTATTTGGGTATTTGAAGTTTCCATTGCCCACTTTTAGTCTTTAGCTGGGAAAAATTATGTTGGTGAAGGTCTCCAGGTGCGTTTAATAATCGATGTTGGCAAAAATTGCAATATAATCGGCAAATTTCAGAGAACGGATTCCATTATACGATAATCACAACTGAAATTATATATAGATTACAACATGAATAGAAACGAAATGATCGACATAATATAGTTGATAAAAAAACGCGAACCGAATCCTGTAGAGTATGAAGTCTGAAAAAGTGGTATGAGTCAAAACTGGGGTATGCTCCTTGAATGTCTGAAATGGGTAAAGAAAATACCCTTAAAGTGTACATGAATGAATCTGAGCCATTCATGTACACTTTAAAAGTATTTTCTTTATCCATTTTCTTTGCACTTAGCATTTCTCTTGCGAAAAACTCCTGCCATGAATAGAAACTTGGGAAAGCCATTAAGGCTTTGGAAGCCCAAAGGCCTCCCAACTTCTTTTTTTTTTTTTTTAACAAAAGGGAGAGTTTTTATTACTCTGAAAGGTGGGAAAACGCCTAAATATCAGAGAGAGAGAGAGAGAGGAACTTCATGGGGGCAAGGTAGTTGTTCACAAGTCAGACAAACCACAAGAAAGGATTTTCTTTGCACGTACATGTGCAACCCTATTACAATCACATTTGACAAAAACAAAATCACATGACTGAAACGAATCTTTAAGCGTTAAGCAATCCCAAACTAAAACTGCAATATCAGAGGGTGGATCATGGAGCATGGTGTAGCTCTTGACGATCGACTCCGTGTCCGACTCAATAATCACATTTGCAAGATTCAAAGCAATACCCAAACACAAACCATCTCAAAGTGCCAGAGCTTATGCAAGCTGAGGAGAATTAAGGCCTTCGTATGACTTAATAAAGATACCAACAATTAAACCAACAGAGTCCCGTGCAATTACTCCAGTTCCGACGGTGTTCGTTGGCTTTGATACCGCCGCATCAACATTAATCTTTACCACACCTTGCTATGGTCACCTCCAAACCAAAATGACAGGGTTCGAAATATGCATCTGAGCTGGGGAGAGAGTTTTATTAGCCTCTAGAAACTCGAAGAAATCCACTTGTGCCTTCCTACTAACCACCAATTTTTTCCATTAAAAATAGAATCATTTCGGGATCTCCAAATCCACCAGCAATATGTGAGACCCAACCCCAAGGACAAAGAAGGGAGTTGAGCAAGGTTAATATGATCGTGAATATATTGCCACGAATCAAATATATGCCTACAACTTGAAGCTCCTCCGGTCTTAGACATAAAGGTGAATGAATCCATACTTTTAAGGTAGAATTGCACCGAAACGCAACGGACTAGGGGGAGCTACTGTCCTTTGAAGGAACAGCAGCGTGCTGTCCTGGCCAAAAAGGTCCCGCTCCGGTCTTGCTCCGATGATCTAAAACGTTCATTTCGTAGAGCTCGTCGAGTTGAACAAGTATGCCAAAAAATCAGTTTGATCGGATATCATTAAGTGCTTGATTGGAACACATATAACTTGCCAATAATGGGTTCTAGTAGATTTGATCCAGTGTTTCCGATCCATTCTTTTCAAGAAAAAAAGATTTCGATTAGGCACTTATTGATTATCCAATTGAGCTGATTTTTTACATACTTCTTCAACTTGACGAGCTCTACGAAGTGAACGTTTCCGATCATTGAAGCGAGACCTGAGCACGACCCCCTTGGCCGAGACAGCAGGCTGCTGTCCCTTTAGGGGACAGCAGCTCCCCCAACTCCAAACGCAACAATCAATACCTAACAAAATCATTAGATGTTGAAATTGCACTTTGTCAAGAAATAATAAATTTCAAAAGAAAGATGAGCTATGGATAATTTGTTTTGGTCCATCAGAAAGACGAAAGAATAAACAAGAGAGTTAACGGTCTCGTATTCTGACATAAAAGTATAAGAGTTATTTTCAAGCCTCCATGCGTGGTTTGTCCAATACTTTATGTATTTATTTTATTCTTTTGGTACTTTGGAATTTCTAATACTTTTATGTATGTGCATCATTTCTCGAGAACTTTAGGCCCCGTTTTACTAACCACTAAGGTACTTATTTTTTTAGATACTTATTTTTCGCTTTAAGGGACATGTTATTCTTTCATACTACATCACATTTAATTTAAAAAATAAGTACTTATTTTAGTTAGCAGAATGTGATGTTAAATTCTTTTTCTTTTTCTGTTTTTGTATCCTTGGCATATTGGAAGAATCATTTGTTTTCTCTCCCCCACTTATGTACCCTTATCAAGTTTCTTAATACTCCAATCTTTTGCTGTTTTAAAAAAAAAAAAATCCTTTGTTTTCAAGCTTTCGCATGGAAGCAAAAAAAAAAAAAAGTTTAAAAATGATTTCATGACCCCAGCAGCGTACTAGGTCCGGTCATCGTGCGTTACAGGACAAGACAACAAAGGAAATTGAGATGATATCTTGCGTATCTTTATACGAATTTAGGTGGCATAAACAAAGGGCTGCAATTCAGCTGCTGACCCAAAAAATAGAAAAGCTCAAAGTTAATTGAGAGATTGGTGGGTCCACCTTGTTCAACAAAATTATTGGATGGTTCTGGGGCACGGCCACGAAGTGCTCCAATGGTCTTTTCCACTACGTATTCATGTAGAGTCCAAAACTTAGTGCATGAGCCCGTATAAATTTGGGGTAGAGAGGAGTATTGAGACATCAACTTAACAGTGCCTAATAGTTAGTACTGTACCCACCTTGTTCACAGACCGGACACGAGCCTTTGTCTTACTAATTTGGCTTCTTTTCTTTTGCCAGTCCCCAACATATCAACGGCTATTTTTACCGGCCCACAAGCAGTATAGAGAGGAACAGACAGTGGCCAGAAAAATTTTCTTCTCCTGCAGTTCTGCTCTCAATCTTTCTACACTTTTGTTTTTAATTTTAGTCCCCACGAATTTTAATAATTTTTGATGTTTACAAACCACCTCTCCCATTTTTGCTCACACTCGTGCTCACAACAGAGCAGTACGGCTCTAGCGCAAATCAATTTATCGGTCCCTCCCTACTCCCCCTTAAGTACGTAAATGTCAATGTCATTGACTGAAAAGTGTAGGAGATATCAATACTCACTCTCACTATTGCAGTCCCCACCACTCCACACAGATCCTGGCCGGCATGGTATTGATTTCAATGATCAAAACAATAGCGCAAAAGGCCACAAAATGAAAATGAACAGAATAATAGAACAAAAGAGTGAACACTAACCAACTACTGTTGCAATCGCTTTCACAAAAATAAGAAAATGATACTACTAATCAATCTAAGGAAAATCATTGGGTCACAGCCGGCGAATGATGGGAGGTGGGATTAGCCGGTGAAGGAATATCAGGTGCGACACGGCATCCTTCTAGCATGAACACGACATCAGACATGGTTGGACGGTCTAGTGGTTCTGGGGCTGTGCATAGTAACCCAACTTTTACTCCAAGCAAAAACTCTTCCCACTCTGATGATTCAGGATCTAGCTCCAGTAATCCTGGCTCTAGCAATTCTGCTATTTGGCCTCTCTGTAATTGCTTCTTCACCCACTGCACTATATCCTCCTCCTCTTGTGTGAACATTACCGGACGCTTCCCTGTCAACAGCTCAAGCAACAAAATTCCGAAACTGTAAACATCCGATTCTTTTGTGGCTACCCCTGTTAGTTTTGCTTCTGGTGCCACGTATCCCAATGTTCCAATTGAAGCTGCTGAAGTTGAAGGCCCTGCTATTGGAGATGCCACCATTAGCTTGTCTAGCCCGAAATCAGACAAATGGGCTTCAAAATCTGCATCGAATAGCACACTTTGAGGTTTGATGTCACCGTGAATGATCGCTGATGAGTGCAAAAAGGCCAACCCGTTGGCCATTCCTAGCGCTATGAGGTGACGCATTGGCCAATTCAGGACATGACCGTCTTGGTGGGATGCTTCTTGGAGTAATGTGGCTAAGTTTCCATTCGGCATGTAGTCATAGACTAGAAGTCTAAGATCAGGTGGCCCTACACAGTACCCGCGGAGAACCGTCAGGTTTCGGTGCTTCACTTTCCCCAGCGATTCGGCTTCCTTTCTGAACATGATTTCGTCGAGTGATCCATTAGGGAGTCTCCTAATTGATAACACCATTCCGTCGTTGTAACAAGCCTTGAATACTAACCCATACCGAGTCCTACTTAGGACATTCTCCTCATCGAATTGCCTCGTTGCTTCTTGCGTTTCAGCGAGAGTGATCTTGTTATTGAACATAACGAGCTTCAAACCTCCACCATTTTCGCTGCTTCCACGACCCCCACTCGCTGCTGCTGAACTTCCTCTAGTTGGACTTGGTTTCTTCTCCCCATTTGCCTGTTGTTTCAGCTTCTTGCGCCACCTCAATAGAGCGAAAATGCAGAAGCAACAGCACAATAGCCCAAGGAAAGCCGCACCAGCAGCGACAGTTGTTAATATAATCAACCTCTTCCTCCTTCTACCGGCACCACATTTCCTGTTTAATGGCCTTCCGCACAAATTCTGGTTTCCTAAGTATGCCGAAGGATTGTTAAATCTAGAACCCAACGAGGGTGGAATCTCACCTTGAAGGTTGTTATAGGACACATTGAAGTAGACCAAGCCTGGGATGAGTGAAAGATTTGCTGGGATCGTTCCACTCAATCTGTTTTCAGAGAGATTTAAGACTTTGAGGTTTGACAAAGTGGACAATGAGTACGGAATGTTGCCCAAAAGATCGTTCGAATTTAGTAAAAGTGAGGTTAGCGACAAGCAATTGGAAATTTCATTCGGGATTTCCCCTGTCAAATCATTGCTACCTAAATCGAGGTCAGTTAAAAGGGATAGACGAGATAGGTCATTCGGAATGATACCACTCAAAGAATTTGAATGAAGGTCCAAAACTTGAAGGTTAGAGCAATTTCCTAGCTCGGTTGGAATCGAACCAGAGATGTTATTGCTAGACAATGAGAGAACGACTAGCGACTTCATGAATCCAAAAGTCGACGGAATTTGACCAGAAAAGGCATTGGAAGAGAGGTTCATGTAGTTCAAACCCAACAAGCTACTAAACCCTTCAGGAACATCACCATACAAACTATTCTCCTGCAAAGCAATGACTAGCAAATTCGGCAAACCGGTTATATCAAAAGGCAACTCGCCCGAAAGACCCTGCTTGCTCAAATCCAATGTCCTTAACATATAAAGACGTCCCACACTAGCTGGAATGGGCCCTGAAAAACCATTTCCACTCAAATTCAGCACTGTTAGCTGCCTTAAATCCCCAATATTCGCCACTATATCTCCCAAAAGTTCGTTCCCGGCGAGACTTAACATGCTTAGATTGCTCATTGCCAAAATTTCTGCCGGAAATCCTCCTGTCAATCTATTATCACCTAAACCAAGGGTTTCCAGGGCAGTGAGATTCCCATAACTCGACGGAATCGAACCCGAAAACCCATTTCCACCGAGTAGCAATGTTGTCAATCCTCTAAGCTCGCTGATAAATGAAGGAATTTCACCGGTTAATCGATTCCCTTGGAGATCAAGAACACGGAGTAGGCTACAGTTTGTGATCCCAACCGGAACGACACCGTCCAACATATTATTCGACATTTTCAGCTCCTCCAATCTCGATAAGCTACTAATCGAATCCGGAATTGAACCCGAAAAAGAATTGCCCGAAACGTCAAACCCAGTCAAAGTAATACTACCATTCATTAGCCATGAAGGGAAAACGCCTTGTATCTGATTCTGCTGAAGGTCCAGAACCTGTAACACACTGTTACACGTGGCTTTTTCGGGGGCAATAATCCCCGTGAACGCATTGAACCCCATTTTCACTATCCGGATGGACGGAGGTAAAACGGTGACGTTGCAGAAAACAGAAGACGGGAGGGAGTCAGAGAGATTGTTGTGGGAGAGAGAAATCAGTTGGAGCTGAGGGAGCGCTCCGATGGACGAAGGAACGACGCCGCTAAGGGCGTTCCCTTCGGCGCTCAAGTGAACGAGGGACGAGCAGTTTGATAGCGCCGAGGGCAGGGTCCCAATCAGGAAATTGTAATCGAGCAAGAGGAAATGGAGGCGCTGGAGGTGACCGAGACTGGCCGGGATGACGCCGGAGAGTTGGTTAGCGGCGAGGTTGAGGATGAGGAGGCGGGTGAGGTTGGAGATGGCGGGGGAGAGGGGGCCGGAGAAGGAGTTGTGTTGGAGGGAGAGAGAGAGTAAGGGAGTGCATTGGTAGAGGGAAGGAGGGATGGAGCCGCTGAAGGAGTTGTAGGGGAGGGTTAGCTTGCGCAAGGAGCGGAGGTTGGGGAGTTGGTCGGTGAGGGGGCCGGCGAGTTGGAGGCTGGGGAGGGTGAGCGATTTGACTCGGTTATTGAAGCAGGAGACGCCGCGCCAGTCGCACGGGGCGGAAGGCGTGGTGGGGTCCCAGTTTTGGAGGGCTCCGAGTGGGTCGTGGAGGGCGAACTTGAAGGAGGTTAGGGCTTCGATTTCGGTTTGGGTTTGGGTTTGGTTGGTGGGTTGGGCGGTGGAGGAGGAGGAGGAGGAGGAAAATGGGGCGGCAATGGCCAGTAGGAATAGGAGAATTAGTAGTGGAACAGAAGGCGTTGCCATTGATGAAGAAGGTGTTGGAGGCATTTGCATTATCAGGTGCTAGTAGTAACGGTTTGGTTTGGTTTTGTTTTGTTTTGTTGGGGGAGGACAGGTGGTTGAGGTTATGGGAGTGCGCAAAGGGAGCGTATGTTTAACAGTCACATCTCCTGGTGGAAGTGCACTGCTCTGCTTGAGAGGAGAGAGGAGTGGCCATCTCTCTCTCTCTCTCTCTCTCTCTGCGGAGTTTGTGTGTTTTCTTGTCTTCCCAAAACGGTGTGAAAGAGGAGCAGGATCCTTTTCAAACAGCTATAATATGGGCTGACAATGGAGAGGCAGTATTTTAACCTTATCGTATGTGTCAAATGACTCAAACCATTGAATTGAATTGGTGAGACAAGTGTCATCCCTCTCTTTCTTATCCTCTTTTGTGTTTTAAACTTTATGACAAAAAAACAATTGGGGCAGTTTAATTTGTCGCCATAAACATACCTGAATCCTGGTCTTGGGTCCCTAATTGTGTAACATTCATCTTTAATTAACAACAGATAGCATCAAATTTGAAAAAAATAAAATGGGCACCTTTTCCTGTCCCTTAGAGGGATTGGAATTAATGCATAGTCTGTCTGTTTTGAATCAATTTTGGGTTCGCCTCAATAAACAAAGATCGTTTATTTTTTAGATTGCATTGAGTACATTAATCAACTCAAAAACTATTTTCACTAGATTTTTTTTTGAAATATATTTACATTGCAAAAAATAGAAAACTTAAGTGAGGCCTACAAGTTGAACTCAAGATCTTCATAAAAACTATGAGAGTAAATATTTAAAGTGATATGGTTCTACACAAATAAAACAAACAAATAGTAGTGCTGTATAATTATTGACAAGATGCATTTTGTAATCTACACCACGCATTGAAAATACTCCATTTAATACGAATAAGAGTAGAGAAATGTCACAAAATAGAAAGGGCATTATCACGAGTAACAAAACATCATTCTCATTATGTAATTGAGAATTAAAGTTATTTTTCAAAAAAAAATTGATAACTCAGGTTGATCGATATAACTTTTTTCTTCAAGTTTAAAACATATACACCACACAGAAAACTGATGTGTGCATGCATTTTTTTAATGAATTAAGTATGTAAGTTGGTCAGGTGGTCATGACTTAGGACTTAAGAATTTGTTCTCAAGCAAGGTTTTAGGTTCAAAATTTCGTAGATAATATCAACTAATTTGCGATCAGTCCATACAGAGTTTTGCTCAGACTTTAAATAGAATCCCTATTAGTGGACGGTGGGATTAGTCCCCCAAGATTAACTGAGATGCGCGTAAACTGACCCAACACGTGATTATTAAAAGAGAGTAAGGCTGTGTTCCACAACCCAAGTAAGAACTTATTTTTTGTTGAATAAGAAGGCTTGTTCCCCAAAAATAAGGAGGAGGTGCTTATTTTTCAGAATTTATATAGGAACCAATGGGCGCCAGAGAGGGAAATCGTATCAGCGGCCGCGCCGGGCCATCTCCGGCTATCGGACGGCCGATCCGAGCCGTCCAAAAATTCTAAAAAAAAAACCGAGGGGGCCATCGCGAGAATCAACGGCATCCGAGGTGTGTAGGGTGCTTGATCCGAGCACCCCTTTTTCATGTATATATGATCATCACATATACACGGAAAATGGGTGCTCGGATCAAACACTCTACACATCTCAGATGCCGTTGATTCTCGCTATAGCCCCCTCGGTTTTTTTTTATAGAATTTTTGGACGGCTCGGATCGGCCGTCCGGTGGCCGGAGACGGCCCGGCGCTACCGCCGGTACGATTTCCTTCCGCCAGCGCCCATTATCATAGCAACAGTCTTATTTTTTGTATAAGACAACTTCAAGCTCAAAAATCATGTGTTTACGCAAATAATTTTTCTATCACTATGGATCTTGTTTGATAGATCTCATTGAGATCTTTAATACGGTGCAAAAAAAAATTGATTTTTTTTTTTCATTGACATGATTTTTGAGTTTGAAAATGTGACAGGAACTTTTTATTTGGGTTTTGTGGAATGATTCTTTTTATTTTTGAATGAGAAGTGGCAAAATAAATATTTATTTTTTAAGAAAGTTTCCGGAACGGAGCCTAAAGGTCGTAAGCTGTGACATATTAGTAAGCATGTGGCCGACGTGTCCTTTATTTATTTTTGTGAGAGAGGTGAGCTAGGCTTTTAATTAGTAGGAGTACTACATAATCATTCTACTTTTCCTGTTGTCAATTGTTTTTCACTAATCACTTTGCTTGGATGGACTTTTTGAGAGTAACTCTCAACTCTCGGCACAGTTTTCAATAAATCTTTCTCTCTATCTCTCTCCACTCATTACCACTCCAACTCTCAAAAATAACTTTCTAAAATCTAAACCAAACAAAGTAATGTCTCTTTATGCTTTTAATTTCTTATTACTTGTGCAACTCACTGGACGGGAAATTCTTACACTTTCTCCTTTGCGATAAAGTAGAATGAGACAGTCAAATGGGGAGGTGCCAAAGTGGAAAAGTCGACGAATATATATACACATGCATGTTACTATGTTAGGCCCTGTTCCGCTAAAAAAGCTATTGATTTTTCCTTAAAAAATAAGTCAAACAAATCTACATAAAAATAAAAATAAGCCAATAAGTCACTTTTTTCGTCTTTATTCAAAAAATATTGGATTTCGATCAAAATTTTATACTTTTTAGATTCCTCTCGTCATGAAGATGCAATAATCCCTAAAAAAATGAGGATAAGCTAAGTGATACGAAAAAAATTTGAATAAGAACAAAAAATAAGCCACTTTGGCTTATTTGTCCGAACACCTCCTAAATGTTAGCATAACTCGATCAGTTACTATTATAGTACATGTCTATTACAGGACCACGCTGGTGTGTGTGTTTGTGTGTGTGTGTGTGAGAGAGAGAGAGAGAGAGAGGTCTTGATTCTTTTTTGGCCAAAACACCAACCATGCATTAATGCATGTACGGTCCATACCAATACCAATTTACTACTGTAGATGAACCGTTTCTTGTCCAAAATGATGATTTCTTTATCTCGAATCGGCCGGTAGAATTCTAAATTTATGAAAACAGATTTTATGATTGAATTTTTTGTTGCAGACATTGAAGTTCCCTGTGCCACACTTTATTCCGCGACGCGATCCAAAAAAGACTCATTTAGCAAAGTCGACCATTTCTATGAAATCCTATTTGTTCGACATAGTATCTCCGTCTTTTGCCACTCCATAATATGTGGTAGCAAGAACAAGTGCAACTTACTTGGAGCGTTTTATTTGTAATTATCTCCTTTGCTTTTAGCCTAGTGACATGCACGGGGGAGTAAAGAGAGACAAATTTGACCAACGAACTCACGAGAACCCTAGTGACCAACAAGTGGAAGATTAATACTCCATAGGGGGGTATGATGCAACATCTGTGACCATATCAAACTTTCTTTACGTACATAAGTCAAATGATTGATTTCTTTAATTTACCCGGCACCACAACATCAATGCTTTCTCAATACTCATACATGAAAGCAAAATGAGCCGGCTAGGGAAGCTTGGCCGGTGGCCCGTCTATGTTTGATGGATCCCCAACAATTTTGTCACACCCTATTGCTGGGAATGGGAGGGCTGTAGTGCACCTGCAGCACTATGCCGTGTAGTGCGATCGATCCGACCGTCAATCTCGGTGCGGACGGCTTGGATTTAATCCGAACTCTTACAAATCCTAGCCATCCATTGTTCGCATGAAAATCCAACTCGTTCATTGCCGAGATGGATAGCCGGATTTGGCCGCGGGGGGTGCACTACAGCATGCGCTGCTTGATGCTCTGATCGAAAAAGAAAATCAGTGGGGTCATGTCGGTACGACTGAATATGCTTTAGAAAGGTCAATTCCTCCCCTATGACACCAAAAAAAAGCGGGCCAAACTTCTAACAGCCCGCCGGCTTCCATAGAACCATATTGTGGCAACATAGTCCTAATTAAGTGGTCATATTGGATCCTTGGGAACCATCACAAGTACAGCCGGCCTATATTTGAACGAAAATGCCGTGTCATCCAGCGGAGCCTAGAAGAAGGTGACTTGTGCAGAGTGGTCACTATCATACGTACTCAAGATATATAGTGTGTCTGGAGAGGTAGATAGATAGGACTACGTCTTGCTCGATCAGGACACTAGCTTTATTGCGAGCCAAAAACCTTGATGGATTCCCCTTCCCCTTGGCCTGAATTTGATAGAGATGAGCCAGCCATGGTGGTTTCGATATGCGATTCAGCCTGAAGAGCTAGGTCAAGCCATTCCCTATTTGTTATGTGCGTCCTGGCTTGCTTTGACCAAGACTGCACTTTTTGCTCTGTCCGTGGAGCGTATGAATTTCACCAAAAGAGGGAATGGAGGGATAGGAATAGGAATTATAGTACCATTGGAAAAGGGGGCACCTGTGGGAACATCTCTACTGACGAACCATTTCAATAGTACGGGTGCTGCCTATATATAGCCCAAGCATCGAGTATATAATTGTCTAACTACTCGATCAAGAGAAGCCTGGATTTTGTAATTTCATTTGTCGGAGAAGCGTCTTGACAGATTTGACTAATTGATTTTGTGATTCTGAAGAAAATCGAATAAGTGTATTCATGAAGCATGAAAATATATAGTCATCTTTTTTGGAGGTTCAAATAAGAAAAAGCATAGGAACCCCAACATGTTGAACATGCAAGTAATATAACATGTCTTCATGAGATTATCTAATTTATAAGTGATTCGTGAATGAGTTAATTACAAATTTCCCCCCTTAATAAATACAATCAACATGACATGCAATGCCCATATGGCATGTTGTGTGCATTACCAAGGTTGGAGGTGTTAAAGGGGCTGGCGGGACCTGGCCCCACGTACCCAGAAAATATTTTCATAGGATTCTTGTTACAATTTTGTAACATATACACTGAAAAAATTGCATATACTTTAGGAAGTGATTTTAGCACTTTACTTTAAGCTTCTCACACTAAATTTTTTGTATTTGAACCTCTCACATGGATAGACGTTTCAAATGCTAAAAGTAAAATGCCAAAACCTAAGACGAAAAATCATGCAGTTAAATATGATTGTTACATGTCATGCTGTTTACGAGTTTAGCAAACAAAGCTTTGAGTCTTACTAATAGTGAATATGTCTCGCAGCACTTCTGCTGGTAAGGTAAAAGTCTACATAATTTATATAGGGAAAGCATCACTTTCTCTGCATCATGCACCCATAATTTTTCATTTGGGAGTTGCATTGTGAGAATGGATTCTCTCACAATGTGTTTTAAAAATTACACTTTAGAGGCACAATCTGATAATCAGTGCTAGAGGAGGAGCTTTTTCATTCTTATTTTTTATTATCTCCCCAAAGTCATAATTTTTTTGTGCATTATCCTCAAAATATGTATTCATAATCTATTTTGAGCTCTGATCAAAAAAAAAAAATCTATTTTGAGCACTATCAACTACTTTGTTTTTTTGAAGGGTCCAGATTCATAATTTATTATGATCAGAATCCAAAATTAATACTAACTTACAATCTAAAGCGAAAAATGCAAAAATAATTGAACTCCCAAACGGGTTGTTTTCCCTCTTCATTGTCTAATTAGCCAAAGCTTGCTTTAAGTGGTATAGCTGAGAAACTGGAAACAGAGCAACTCCCCACAAGGCACTTAACTAGAAGGATATATTTTATTTTATTTTTGCTATTCATTAATCTAATCTACTCTATCTTAAGAAATTTGGAAGGGGGATGAGTGCTTACGGGAATCGAATCATGCCCATATGCATGAGAATATAAAGGAGACACCAACTACATTCCACTCCACTTGCACTAGAAGGATAGGATATACTCCCTCCGTCTCAAATTGGATGTCAATTTTTTATATTCGTATTAATTTCAATTCTTTATATCTTTCAATATGAATCTCCAAAAATATGCAATATAAATCTTGTTTGACAGTTCTCGATTAGTTTTATAATACAAAATTTTCAAACTCATGAAAAATATTATAAATTAAAAAATATAATCGATAAAAAATAATACGAATTTCAAAATTATCATACATTTTGGGACGGAAGAAGTATTAATACTGGGAACAGAGAGTGGATTCAATTGATTTGGCTTAGACAGTGAAAGGTACTAGAGTAATAATTACTCCGAACAGAAATGTAGGGTCGGAGCAGGGAAATTTGCATGAAGTCGTGGCTATAAAGTACTCTACGAAATTGAGGAATCTTTAACCTATCAGAAAAGTAGGGCCGGAGGGAAATAACTGCGAGAAAAACTTCTCTACGGAGCAACTCAACCGCACCTTTGTCTTCTTTTCTTTTTTGGCATCATCCTCGTCACGAATGACTAAAGTTCTACTCCATAACAGAATAAATTACCATCAGTTGATAGCATGTCATTAAAATCACAAGATGCCATCTCCAAACACAAGAAGCCCCAGATGTTTACTTATTCAAAGAGGTTAAAATATGCATATTTCCGATTAATCCTCCTAAGTAATAGGTCTAAAACTCGGACCATACTTTCTATGACGGATCCTGAATTCATGTATATGTCTAGAATAGAATTGGAAAGGAAGTACTAAATTAACAAAGTTCAAAAATCACGGACAGTAATGATCAAGAAGTTAAACTTGCTCCAAGACAGCGTTTGGACGGTCTTCCGCTACTGGAGTTGCTGCTGCAGGTTTAAGCACCATCCGACCTCTAACAGCTTCGTACATATCCATGCAATCTAAAACAGCTAGGTACATCAAAACAATGGCAACTACAGCGAAAACGATGGTGAAGATAATACTCAATGCCATGTATATTGGTTTGAGATGGTGGCTTGGGTGTGCCAATCCCCTCCATATGACCGTCTCTATCAGGAAGAGTAGCACGGCAGCGCCAAGAAGTTTCCATGTGGCCCCTTTCGCGTAGTGAAACCACATATTCTTAGTGTTTTCTCTCTCCATCTACTCAACCAAAATCTTGCTAAACCGCAGTACTATTTAGCAAGGAACTTAACAATAAGATCGAATATATTTAAGCTAACCTGCAGTGTTCGATATTCCACATTGTGTTGAACATGTGAAAAACATTACCGGGGGATAGTGCTTAATTATATTACCACAAGACAAGGTATAAAAAAGCATTGATCTTCCATGGGGGGGTGGGAGAGGACCTAAACAAAGCAATAAAAAAGGTAGTGCTGTGGAATGGGTTATTATGAGAAATTCCGCAAGGACTATAAATTGATGCTTCAGTTACCAAAAAGTAACATTGCCATTGTGGTTTTGGAAGTAACGTGAAAAAGTTTGCACTTTTAAAGGAAAGTTTTTTGGAACAAGTTGTTTTTCCATTGTTATGTTACCCCTGCTTTTTAGTTAGACGAGGCATGATTTTGGAAAGTGTGGAACATTCTCCTTTTGGGGAGAGTTGAGAAATTTGGCTTTCCATAGATATAAGGAAATAAAAATATACTTAGTACGTAATAATCACTGTGAAAATATTATAATTTGGCTTTCCAAAAACCAAAAGGCTTTCCATTTCTCTCTAAAATCCCACTATGCATTGATTCGTAGTCCAAACATACCTAAGAATTTCACACAACTTCGTTTCAAGGTTTGTATTTGTCCTCCATCTCATTTACCTCTGACATTTGTGGTCTTGAACAAACGAAATTAACACACCAAAATGTGGCCCAAGATATCCAAGAGAAATGCTACAGTGCACACTCTTTATTCTTTTTGGTTAATAAGGGTGCGTATGCACTCTCTTGACATCTCTTTTAGATGAATAGCATTAATATAGAATTCATAACTTTTGAAAAAATTAAATCACGTTTAAACTTGGGATATCGCTTCACTTAAACTTAATTCGAAACCTTTCCTTCAGTGCCGTAAATTCTTTCTTCAAAGCTCTTAATTGGTAAATGGATCGGTTTCTCTCCTGCAAGTATATCAAGAACTCCTATACCAGAAATGAAAAACAATGGAAAAGACTAAAGAGGCAAGATTACATGTAGTGGTTTCCAGCCTCAGCAAATTCTTACAAGCTTTCCCACAGTAATTTTCTACAAGAATGTAGGGGGAAAAAATCAAGTGGGGAATTACCCAAAAAAAGAAGAAGTGGGAAATCAGTGAAAGATCAAAGCGCATCTTTTCAAGAGATAGCAATATGTATCGCCTAGCGAATAATCATGATAAGTCCCGAGAAACTTAGAGAAGGGATATCACACTACGCTTCAAACTATAAGATCTTCTTCTTGGTGGCTGGGGTGCAAAATTAAGCCCAAACATTTCTTTAGGAGCCTGCCCTGGCTCTTCAAATCCCACCAGCTTTGCAACAATGAAGGCGCTATCTGAAATGTGGTCCATGTCTTGCGTATCGGTCCACAATTGGGAGGCCAATTGCAACCTCCGATACTTTGAATTGAGTTTGATACCCCATTTTAGGTAGAGGCTCTCCCTGTCTTGCTCTGACAGCCTCTTTTGCATTTGCCTGCTCAGCGTCTCCCTCTCACGTTGGAGAGTCTTCATGCTGTTTCCAATATATGTCAATAAGAATATCAGAGGAGCCATTTAATACATTGAAATTTTGCAATTTGATGAACTTAATACTATGGAGTTCCAATCGGGAATATATACAACTGGCAATCATAAAATGCACTTCAGTAACTATGGTTGATGCACTATCCTGTCTGCTGCCAATCGTTGCAGAAATAGAATAGACAAGCAGGAAGCGATACCAAAAGCTGTTGCATGCATTTTCATCATTTCGCACTACGAAATAAAGCTTTCAAACACAACTGAAACAATGTCACTTCACAGCAATACTTGGGGGTAGTTGAGCTATTAGGCCAGCAAAAAGGAACCAACATACTTGAGATCGGCTCACTATTTGAACAAGCCAAGCTCGAACGCATTTTGAAGCTTGTTAATTCTATCAGCTTGGCTTGATAAGCTTATATGCACAATATGACTGTATAAAGGGAAAAGATCAAGGCACTCCGGCCTGGCTCTTATCAGCTGCACTAAAATTCTCTACATGTTCGAAGGATTAAAAATCAAAGCCAAGATTGAACACGATTTGAAGATCGTTAAGGTACCAAACCCATATTGAAAACCCGATACTTGACTGGATAACAGCCATATGAGCAATTTTGTAAGGTTCAAATGGAGAAGAAGCAAACTAAATAATTGACAAGCCGGTGACAGCAGGAGTACCAGATTGGAGCTCTATTTCATGAAAACAGGATCTATAAGCACCGACACCTCTAGAGGTCGACATAATGCAGTGTCAAACACGGGGACACGGCGGGGATGTATGGGACACATCCCATAATCTAATTTCAATTTTTGAGAGGGACACGGGGGGACACAGATGGGGTCAAAGTATATTTTTTTTAAAAAATTGGGGGTCAAACTGTAATTTTTTAAAATTTCAGGGGTTAAATTGTAATTTAAAAAAATTCAGGGATCAAATTGTAATTTTTCAATAGGGTTGTATTGAACTTATGGATGTCTTGTTTTGTTTGAAATGGTATTGGAACCATGAATTTTTCATTTTGTCCACATTTTGCCATTTTAACTTGGAAAAAAATTAAAAATATATAAATAAATAAATATACACGTGGGTGTCTCCCGCTGTATCCGTGTCCCCATTTTTTTAGAATTTCCATGTCCCCGTGTCCGTGTCCGTGTCCGTGTCCGTGCATCATAGAACAAGATTGCAATGAACAATTTCTACTGTAGTGATGCTCTCATCTTCCTTATTTGTTGTTCCACAATCTTCTAAATAAGAATGAAATATTACCTTGAAGCAGGTGAGAGAGTCCGACCCTCTTCGATAGTCTTATTTCCAAGAGAAAATCGGTCCTTTAAGAAGGAAAGCCTCCTGAGCTCGACTTCCATGTATATGGAATCTGTTGGGTCGCCTTTGAATAGAAGGAAGAAATAGGTTCTGTGCACCAATGACACATTGCAAGCATCCCAAAGTCCAATAATTTCTCTTTGTAGTCTTTTAAATTCAGATGGCCAATTTGGAACAATCATTGAATCATCTTCTATTGGATCCAAGCCAACATCTTTTACAGTTTTTTCAGATTCCTTGGACTTCAGTTCAGCCTCGTGCACCTTCCAGGTAAAGATAGAACTTGTTAAAAGCAGCTAGAGTCCCACATGAAGCTAATTTTCTGAGGTGTTAGACAACAGGGATATATACTTCCACATACATTTGGTCTGTTAACTACATTATCCAAGAAAGTCATTGTATGCCTTCCCATGTAAAGACCAACGTCTAGGAAATTATTTAGTTCTTCTGCATTTGGAAGTAATTAGTGTAACATGATGAAATACTCTCAATTGATGTGGGTTTTTTTTTCCTCTCTTTTCCTGTTTTCCTTCTTCCATTTCACTCTTGTCCAACACAACTGTTCAGATCATGAACCTTGAATTAGTCCCACGCGTCAGCGAGAGTTCTGACTGACTAACAAAATAATTGTTTTTCACTGATAACCAATTTTCAAAGTTTGTACTAACAAGTTGAATATTAATGACCAGATAAAAGAGTATTTCATGAATAAGTATAATAAAGTAAGTGTATAAGTAAAGTACCTCTATGGCATATGCATTTAGATCTTGGAGAGAACAAATAGGGCACAATACAATAGACACGTATACACTGAAAGGAAGATAGGGAGATAGGAAAATGAACATACCTCTTCTAAATGCCAAAACTACATATCAAAAAGTTGAATATTCAATAGACTAACAGAACACACTAGATGCATATTCTTTTCATTTTAAAGATAAAATAAACCCTTCCGTTGGTATACCTCCGTTCGAGCAAAGGCGATATACGCGAAATATATGGTTTCATGTTTGTATAATATTTAAACACACACACACAAACTCAAACACATGCATATCAATAGGTAATAGTATGTTTGACAGTTCCCAATGTGGTTGATGACACTGTCCACGAGTAATCGATATATGGACATGACAGGTGAAAGGAACTCTAAGGTTTGTTCACAAATTCTTACCTTGGCATCCGCATATGTTCAAGCTTTATCTTTCGCAGTGATATTTTCATTGACAACTAAAAGTGGAAATGGAACTCACTGGACTATCAGTAAGTTGCTTCTCTTTCTGAACTTCAGCGTTCAAGCTTTATCTTTCACAGTGAAATTTTCATTGACAACTAAAAGTGGAAATGGAACTCACTGGTCTATCAGTAACTTGCTTCTCTAGCTGAACTTTAGCGTTTTCCTCCACTTCTGAGACACATGCATTGAGGCTAGGAACAGTCTCATGAGGTAAAGTCTCATCCTTCTGTGCTTCAACCTCAGTAGCAGCAGCATTCCCAACTGAAGAACGTGAACCTTTTCTCGATAACCTTTCAACATCGTCACAATAGCTCAATTCAGAAAGCTTCCTTTGAATGTTTTCAGGTCTTCCAGTGAATTCTTTCTCCAACCCATTTGGTGGTGTGTTCTCGTTATTTCCTACTTCATCAAACCGTGGTGTACTTGGGCTAGTCAGGAGGCTTGCGTTACAACTTCTACTTTTGGTTAACTTTAAGCTCTGAGAGCTGCACGTATACTTTGCTAATGCCCACGGAGATGATTTTTCAGGAGAAGGAACAATGAGAGGAGCCATGTACCTTACCTCTCTATCTTCCTTTACGGGCATTGAAACGAATTCCTGACCTGTTTTGTCTTCATGCCCATGCATCAATAATTCTGAGATTTCAGTGTTATCTTCAGGAGATGATCTACTTGATTCTGAGTTGTGGTTTGTTCTTGATTCTTCTATCTCAATGCATCGAACTTCCTTACACAAATCATCTGAAGTTCCATTAGTTTGTTCCTCAATCTCATCCCAACTCTGTGCAGAATTGCTTCTAATAAACTTAGAAGTTGGGACCAAAAGCCGTGGAGAAGTATCATTCTGCATAAAGGTCTCTTCAAAGTCGGGAAGTGGTATACAATGATCATCAGAGCTACTCTCACTATGTCTGTAAGAGTACTGATAGCTATCAATGGTTCTGACAGCAGCATCCAAGGACCGCGGATCTGCAACAGTGGATGTCGACAATATTGGGTTTTCACATTCTGGTGATCTCAGAACACGCAAGTGGGGATAGTTATTTAAACCTACCTGGAGGAAGACCAAACGAATTAAACATAGCTAGACAAGGCATATCTAGATGGAATGGATACTTTGGTTAAAATAATTCAATTTACCCATCTCATTGAATCTCTATCATCCCCAACCAATCGTAGCAAATCCTGAAATTGAGACTGAGCGACATCTCGTTGCAAAGTCAGGTCTATAATCTCCTTTTCCATCTACACAATAAGAGAGAGCATAGATAATTAATTGAAAAATTAAAGACATTAAAGTGTTAGCCCATAAACAAAATGCTGCTTCACGATAGCAAAAGCTCTGGCCCGTCAACATCAATACTAATTTACTCATGCCAATTTAAAAACAATACTAATTTACTTGTTAATGAATCAAACTGGAAATGTTCGTCGCACAAGGTGCATTCCTAACTTTCTCAAAGAAAATGTCATGTAAAAATATTGAAACATTAGGCCTATAGCAATCCAAAGTCAACTGAGCAGACTTTAGAAGGTTTCCAAATGTAAGTAAAGATGTGATAAGGTACAACCATTTACTTAGAGTTCTCCGTAAGTTCAGTTGCTAATTTTTCCATTGTTACAAGTCAATGTGGTATAAAAATCAGGTCCCAGCAACGTTATTAGGTATGCAGGTCTTCAACAAATGTTACTGAGATTACAACCGGCCCTCACTTGTCAAAAGTGTTTTAAGATATATAAAAATCATTTCGCTTTTAGGTCACAAAAGTCAGCCTGTTACAAATTTGGCTTGTTATAGGATGAAGAATCGATTGTTCAAAAGCCAAGTAAATAAGCAGCTGCATGAAAAAACCATGTAATTCCAAGTCATTGATAACCTCTTGATAATCGAGAAATGAGAATGGGAGGCACCAGTTTCCTGAGATGGAATACTAAGCAATCAGTAAGTGGGCCAACAACTTTCTTTTCCAGATATTCAAAGAATATGTAAAAGGCTTGGAGACAAGACTATGAATACAGGCTAGAAATCAGTGCATAGAGCGACTAAGTTCCTTTGCCATGTGGGATGAAGAACAAGACATATGCTGAAGGTTCAATAGGAAAAAGAATGGCATAAATGGAAGTGATGCAAAAAGCCATGTGATCTAAAAGAAAAACATCTTAATGATGGAGGAGAATGGTTACAGAAGTTAGGGTTCACCAGCAAAGATTAAACACAATATGGGAAAGCTAACTCAATCTACTAGGTATTATATGCCAGTCTAATTGGCTCACATAAGGTGCCACATCTGATGGTATGTGAATCAATGGGGTATGATATGTGGCTACCCTAGAATAACATAACAATTCAATCCTTGGTTGGCTCCTTGCCTTCCTTTGGGTTTGGTTCTCGGGTGGCGTTTCGCCGGTGTGCCCGTGATCCGTTAAATCTTTGTAATCTTTTTCAAAGATTTATAAAAAAAATTGTTTATATATATCTTTGAGTAGATACAAGCATTTTTTTGATGTGGAAGCTTTCCACATTACTGGGATTGGCTTCTTGAAAACAATAGTGTTGCAACAGGGTACTAAAACTACAATTATTACCTTATCAATCTGAAGTTCTTTCTCTTGCAATAATGCAGAATAATGTGATACGACAAAACTGGATTCTGGACCTCTCAGTTCACTCTCCAATCTAGCCAACTCTCTCTGCAAATGCTTTACTAATGCTTTATCCGACACGAACACGTTAACTTGAGCGTTAGTAGTCACTTCTTTAGCACAACTTGCAAACAAAAGCGTATTTCTTGATTGCTCAACATGACTTCTTGCTGGGCTCATGGTACAGATGATTGCAGTTTTAGCATTGCCTCCTAAGGAGGATTGCAGAATGCGGGTCAGTTTAGAATCTCTGAAAGGAATATGTCCATTTCTTCCCTTGCTGTACCCACACATAGAAGAGCACAAATGAGTTTAAAAAAAAATAAAACTGGGCAATCTCAAAAGCGGTAAGGTATAGGCAGAAACATTCTGTAATGAAACCAAAACATGATAAAATACAGTGAAGAGAAAATGATTTTAAAAAAAAGTAAGAATAAAAGCACAAAATTTCTAAAAAGGCATACGACCGGAGTTGGATTAAAAAGAAAATAAAAGAAATCTCCGAAATGATAATCTCTTCACGTTATCACAAAGCATACTGAGGAAGAACACAAGTTCAGATGATAGTTCTCAGAGCAGATGCTGTGCACAGCCAAAAGCGTTGACATGTTAAGTTCACCAAACATGCTGTGGCATGAACCACCTCTAACGTTGCAGTGATCGCTTGAAGTTCACTTTGTAATTAGGATGAGAACAAATTGAACAGTAAAAGGTAACCTTAGCTTGCGGATAACAGTTCCCAGGGTCAGTAAACTGCGATTTATGTGGCAGCCTTCCTTTAGCCTCGTGCCAGCTGATAATGACTGAGATGCACGCTCACTACCCGCAAGATCAACAAAATTCTGCATAGAAATGTAATTTAAAAGAAGAAAACAGTGTATTATGCTATATGTACCATCTTAAATCACCCTCCAATTAGCTTAATGGAAACTTAATGGTCCATACCACAGAAGCTGCAAGGGTACTTGAGTTGTCCCTGCTTAAAAATTCCCGAGTAGAACTTTCGATTGTCTGCAAAAAATCAGTTTGAAAGTAGAAAAGTCAACAGAATGGTGGAGAAGACTCAAATTGTTAGGAAAAACTTCTCCAGTAAACAGTATTCATACTAGTCTAATGATTTGATGAGATCTGGAGCTTGTTTCATTCAGGGCAGTTTCTCCTATCTGTCTTTGAGCTGCAAGAGTGCACCAAGATGTTAGAACATGGTATCAAGTTTCAGCAGAAAGAATGGGACTACTTAATGAATGCCTTTACCTTCACAGATGGAAAGGAGCTCCATCACATGATTCCAGTCCCTGAGAGGTTCTTCTGTGAGTTTCTCAACAACTGTCCCTCTCTGTAAAAGTAGCAAAGAACTAAGTTCAATGGAAACAAATCCATAACTCAGCACTTAGCATAGAGAAAACATAATTGACCTCTGGATCATCTAGAAGTCTAAGCAGAGTTGAATCTGTGCTGAGGAGGTCTCTGACAGATTCATTGTAGATTTCCATAGCAGAGAACTTCAAATGATATTCTCTTTCCCTGTGCTGCAAATAAAACCAACTACTTAATCAACAAATGGGTGAAGAACCACGGAACATTGAGTGAGAAGCAATGATCTACATTTGATTTCTTGATTACCTTTCCAATATACTCATAAATATCCGCTAATGTATGCTCGGTGATTCCCGTCATAGTAAATGTCTTTCCACTGCTTGTTTGTCCATATGCAAAAATAGTAGCTGGAATTTATGTCCAGTGTTTGACATAAAGAAAACTGTCAATGGAACTCACTTGATTTTCATAACCAGGAAAAATGACGAGCAAAGTAAAAGATTTTATACGCACAGTTAATACCACTGACAACGGAAAGAGCAACTTCTTTAGCTCCTTCCTGGTACACCTTTTTCGTGGAGCAATCACTCCTAAATACCCTATCTACCACCATAATGAAAGATCAGGAAGAGTCTCCAAACCATGAATTAAAGTCAGATATGCAATCATAAATACAATAGCAATTTTGCATAAGCTGCTTTGTTATCAATCCAAGAACTCTCACATATTGAACCCAACATAAGGGTGGAAACAGAAACCCTCCAAAGAAAAGGACCAAATTGGAATTCATCAGGAAGAAAAACAGGGAAAGGCATCTCCAAATAACAAATAAATAGGACACCAATCCAAGAGAGACGGTTTCTTTAACCCCTAAAAGGTCACATTCTAGATTTGCATCATCAATTGCTGAAAATGAGATGTATTTTAGACTAAAAAACGGCTCAAATCCTCTGAAAAGCCACATAATTTGCCAAACCTTAAAAAACCCAGATTTCAAAATACAAGAAAAAAACTCAAATGCATACCAAAGACGAAGGGAAAAAGCCAAATTGCATACCAAACGTATAGGCAGTTGGGTACATGGAGCGCTCTGGCACGGGAAGATTTGCATTTTTGAAAATGATGGTGTTTTCATTGACACATTCCCAGTCAGAAACATCATTCCTGGCAATCTCCTTGTCATTCAAAGGCCTCAATCGCACCGATACCAATATCTTCTCCTCAATCGTCCCCATTTCTCCACCTCCCTCTGTTCTCTCAACGCATTAGACAAAATGCAATCATGTACTACTATGTATTAAGAAAACAAATCCAATCGGGACCATTGACGAAAAAATGTAGTAGCTTTTTGGAAATAATTGCTGTGGTTGTACGAAACACAGAGGGTCAAAAGTCAAAACGGACCTCTGCCACCCACAATGATTGATCTGCATTAACGAACTAATGATGGGGGTTAACCACTAATAAACACGTACCCACCACCCGTAATTGTGTTTTTCACTGTTTTGTCTCATGCTGGCACATAAGTTTGGAGACGAAGACGACGGTTTTGTTTTTCATTTAATTGGAATTGGTCCCCGCCGCCCCAATTTACAGACTGGCAATGTGCCTTTTTTTATGGGGGACATTTTTTTGGTTCAAGAATGTCTTTTGCTCCAGAATCTTTACACACACACACGGAGAGAGAGAGAGAGAGAGATTAGTGGGTGTGTTTTACCTTGGGAGAGAGGGAATGTTGGTGTTGATCAGATCATCTTCTTCAGCAAATAGAGATGATCAGAGAGAGAGAGAGAGATACCATGGAATGCGGGTGGGAATTCCAGTTCCCGAAGAAGTCTTGGTCGTTTTTCACCGTTCCCTCCATTCTGCTGTCTGCACGAAGTTTTACTAGTACTCCTACTGGACAAAAACAAAAACAAAAACAAAAAAAAGAGAGTTTTTTTTTTTATTTGCGGAAAATAAAGGGTGTTGTTTGGATTAAATAAAGAGCAATGCTACACAATTTTAAAACACAACTTCACACACACGTGTACTTAAAATCGTTCAATGCAAATGATTTAACATACATTAGACTTTTTGTTAATTTAAACAGTTGAGTTCTAATCAAGGTTCATGAAATTACCCCATATATATATAAGGTAAGGACCTTAAAATGAGGACTTTATATGCGGACCTCCCATTTCTTGTCTTTTCCGATCAGATTTCGATGATCCGAGCCGCTCAATGTGTTCAGAACGTGATTTTAAAGGTACATTATAGAAATCGGCAAAAAAAATAACCGAAAAGGGCTTGATTTGAGCAGTTGTTATTTGAACCATTAGATAAAAAAACAAATAAAAACTGCTCGGATGAGTCCTTCCAGGTCTTTTTTTTTTTTGTTGATTTCGCGTGGGTACCCTTAAAATCACGTTCTGAACACATTGAGCGGCTCGGATCATCGAAATTCGATCTGAAAAGGGAGGTCCGCATTTTATTAAAATAAGGTAGTCCTTATAAGAAGGGGACTCTATATGTATATGTATAAAATAGTTCAAAATGTGTGTTAGCTAATCTGAAACATATTGCATTTAAAAATAATACTTAATCCATCCCAAATTAGATGTCAATTTTTGAAATTTATGCCAATTTCAATTCGTTATATCTTTCAATGTGGATCTCAAAAAATATGCAATATAGATCTTGTTTGACAATTCTCGATTAGTTCTACGGAGTATTATATAAGATTTTCATACTCATGAAAAACTTTATAAATTAAAATAGGATTTTGTTAACGTATGCCCCCGGGGCATATGATAAACACTATATATTCTCCTTCATTTATTTCTTTTTGTATGGGAAATCTAAATTCCAAACACTAGCCACAAACTCTACATTTATTGTTTTTGAAAAGATCAACTTTTTTTGTTTTGGACAGAAATACCCCAATCAAACATATACTTTCCCTCCCAAAAAATTTTCGGCTTCCCTCGTTCCCTCCCAAAATTAGTTGATTAATTCTTTTTCAGCTTTTTTTGGAACCGAAATATTTATTTTTATTTTGAACAGATTGATTCCTTTTCACCTTCCTTGCACTCTGACTAGTATAAAAAATTATTTGAAAAACTAAAAAACTCATCAGATATATTCAAACTTAGAACTTTCATTAGATTGAAATCAACATCCAAAATCATGAACGATTCTTCCGAAAACTTTAATCTAATATTTCAAACAAAAAATCGGGTTCAACTCTACGGTTGTTGAAGTCATTTTCTTCCTTTTATTTGCTCCATTTGAGAATGTAGCGTTCTCCTTCTCTGGACAGGTAGAGATATTATGGCCGGCACGCTTGCAAAGTCCACAATGTTTCTTTCGCTTCGTCAACTCTTTTCCACCTTTCATTCTTTTTTGCTTCGGACGCCCCTTTGTCTTTGAAATGGGAGGGCAATCAACAAAACAATCAGTATCAATTCCATCATTAAAAAAAATTTGTTAAGAAATTAAAAGAAGAGAAGTACCTTCCAAAGGAAACTCATTCAAATCAAAATGGGTTTTTGAAACAAACTCTCCATCCATTGCAGTATTCGATGACGCAAATGAAGGGTGAGTGAAATTGTCCAAATCAACAAACTCTCCAACCATGTTTTTTCTCTGTTTTTGTTGCTAATGGCTGTGTATGAGTATTTATAGAAGAAAAATGTGAGTATTTATAGAAGAAGAATGTGAGATATGCTCGTGGATGCATGTCAAAAGTCCATGGAATGTGAAAATGCATAAAAATGGTGGGAGCCAAATGAATTGTGCAGGGAAAAGGAAAAAGTACCTTTACCCAGCCAGTTTTGGGAGGGAATGAAGGAAGCCGAAATTTGTTTGGGAGGGAAAGTGTATGATTGATTGGGGTATTTCTGTCCAAAACAAAAAAAGTTGATCTTTTCAAAAACAATAAATGTAGAGTTTATGGCAAGTGTTTAGAATTTAGATTTCCCATACAAAAAGAAATAAATGAAAGAGAATATATAGTGTTTATCATATGCCCCGGGGGCATACGTTAACAAAACCCATTAAAATATATAAGCGATGAAAAATTATACGGATTCCAAAAATTGTCATTGCTTTTGGGACGGATGGAGTAATAATTATTTCCGACAATATTATAAAGGATTAGAAGTCTCTAAAAGTACGTTGATTTAATTGTTAGATTATGGGTCTACAACCATCAACTTGAGGCATCACAAAGATGATCATTAATTATGTACAGAACTATAGGCTCCGTTCCGGAACCAAAAATAAGTTTTTATTTTTTAAGAAGACAATTTTAAGCTCAAAAATTATGGGCTTATTGAAATCTAAAAATATGCAATATTGATCTTGTTTGGAAAATCTCGATGAGATCTTTTATACGATGTAAAAAAAATTTAAAAATTATTTTTCATTTACTTTATTTTTGAGTTTGAAAATGTGAAATAAGCTGCTTATTTTTTAAGAAGGTTTCTGGAACAGAGCCTTAGATCGAGTATCGATAATTATTCATCATGATTCCCTTGTCCTGAAGTAATTGATGCTCCATCTTGTGCCCACCACAATCTAATCAGTCTTCATGTATCATCTAATAAACTTTACGAGATAAACAAATTAATGTTGGGTTGAGACTAAGATACGTGAACAAATTTTTTTTTTAAATAACCAAGGGTGTTCGGGGTTAGGTTATTTATGCACACTTTGACTAATCCATAAAAACTCAATTTCACAGTCCACTCGCGATGAGTCCCATTAAAGACGAGGCAAAGCCGCTTATAAACTAATCTTGCAAGAGTTGATAGCGAAACCTAGGTAAATGGGCAAACAAAGCTACTTGGTGGCAAGTGAACTTTTTGATAACCCAAGCAGTGGTGAAGCCAGGATTTTGTCTCCAAGGATCGGTTTAATAGACATATATTTTTTATCAGAACATGTACTTATTATTTTTGCTTTCCAATTCATTAGATTTGTACATGGAAATGATTCTTTAGGCTAATTTAACTGTCACGTGCTTATTTTTTATCTACGAAAGAAATTGAGAAACGAGAATGTAAAATAGCCGATTTTATATCAAATCGAGCCAAAATTATTAAGATTATAAGGAGCTATACATGAATAATTATCAATAATATTTAAAATCAGGTATATAAAAAAAAATATTTTAAACTCGGACGCTTGGAGAGCTGGGGCCAGGGGCCACTTGGGCCCCAACATAGTTCCGCCGTTGAACCCATGTGTCCGGGGCGGTTTACGCGCACCTCTACCAATCTTGAGGGATCAATGCCACCGTTCAGTTACAGAGGTCCTAATTAACTTCAAAGCAAAGCTCTGTATAAATTGGCCCCAGCAAGTGAACTTCCCTTGTCACAATTCTCCGTATTATTCATCTCACCATGGCTTGAATTCCAAAAGAGGGATTGGCACAAGAAAATTCATCCTATTCTTCTTTCTCATGTGGATCCGGGAACCTTGTAACGCCCTAGGCACGTTGCACTTACTCTTTTTTGGAAGAGGTTTTTTTTTTTTTAAATTTGGACCGTAAAACACTTTTGGACGTCGGTGAAATTAAGCGCTGCACACCATCGCGCCTTCCCATTATTTTAGTACAAGCTTAACCCTATTGGTTTGTCATTAGGTAGTCTTTGGATCTTGGGCTAAGTCAATGAGAAAGATGATAAAAAGGAATCAATTTGGCAAAGATAATGAAATGTAAACTTCTTTTTCTTTATAATTTTTTGAGGTTGGTGGGGAAAATGTCAGGTCAGCAGACATAATTCATTTTACACAGATTTAGGTAGAAGACTATATATTTATGCTTAGGTTCTTAAATATTCACGTATTTTCTTATTGTTATGATTAAGAAGTTGAGCCTCAATCTCATACTAAACAATAGAGAGTTATTATGGTGGCGTGCAGCAGCATTTCCCAGTTTTGCTGCTCGGGGAGGGAGCAACCCCATTTTTCTGGTCTGGATTGCTTTGCTGGTACCAAAAAGGGATGTGGTGTTCTCTTTCTTTCATCTTATTTTTGTTAGTAGTATTGTTTTTGTTTGTGTGTGGCGGAATATGTTGAAGCTTGCAGGCAACAAAAAGACGAAATAGCGGAAGTACTTAAAACTTGGCCTCCTTGACCCAAAAAAATAGTACTACTAACCCATGTGATGTTAGGAGCCAGCTTAATTATTAATTCTAAAAATGCAACACTTTTTATCATTCCTCCTTGATTGGAGAACCATGCATGTGATGTGTGTTGTGACCAAAGAAACTTTTCAGAGACCATTCTTTAATTAAGGCTCTGTTACAGAAACCTTATTAAAAATAAGCAGCTTATTTCACATTTTCAAATTCAAAAATAAAGTAAATGAAAAATAATTTTTAAATTTTTTTTACATCGTATAAAAGATCTCATCGAGATTTTCCAAACAAGATCAATATTGCATATTTTTAGATTTCAATAAGCCCATAATTTTTTAGCTTAAAATTGTCTTCTTAAAAAATAAGAACTTATTTTTTTGTTCCGGAACGGAGCCTAAGTAGAGCAAGAAAATGGCACCTCCTACCAGTCTATCCTCCTTCAATCCATTTGTACTGTACAAATTTGAGTACGTCAAATCCAATCATAAGTGAAATAGATCTTAATTTCTTTCATAACCAGCGGTTCGAGTCAGTTTGCGCGCGCGTTCCTAGACTAATCAATCACTGATTCTTACATTAATTAACGACCAGATAAAACTTTAAGGAAAATATAGATAACACCTGAAATTGTAAAGTATCAAACCTATATGACCTTAGAATGTAGCAAACGTGCAAACCTATGTTGCGATTTGGTAATGCATGTGCCAGCGTCAATGAGAAAGGAAAGAACAATAAATTCTTTTGTAATACTAAAATCAGATTCAGCACTCCACTACTCTCACTAACTGTAGTTTAATGCACTCATCAGTGCCACTGTGCCAGCATTGATCCCCCATTCCTCGATGAGTTGGACAATTCCGAAGTAACGTATATATGGCACAAGGGTCCCTAGATATCAAAACACTTTTGGCCCATTATTTACTACTACATTGAAATTGGACGGAAAAGGTTTTGACCCTTTAAAAGCTTCTGTATATGGTGAAGCCATAGAGAAGATAAAAGCAAATATAGCAGTTCTCTTCTCTCTCGCTCATTTGGATCTAGATAGATAGATTATATATATATGAGTTAGTCTCCCACGAGGGGGTCCTCATTTTAGTTAAAATGCGGACCTCCTCATTTCTCCTATTTTCCGATTGAATTTCAATGATCCAAGCCGCTCAATGTGTTCAGAACGTGATTTTAAGGGTACCCGCGAGAAATCAACAAAAAAAAAATACCGGGAAGATCTTCGTCCGAGCAGTTTTTATTTGAACCGTTCGATAAAAAATAAACAAAAACTGCTCGGATCAAGCCCTTACCAGTCTTTTTTTTTGCTGATTTCTCGCGTGTACCCTTAAAATCACATTCTGAACACATTGAGCGGCTCGGATCATTGAAATTCAATTGGGAAATGGGAGGTCCGCATTTAATTAAAATGAGGTGGTCCTTACGGGAGACGGACTATATATATATATATATATATATATATATATATATATATATATATATATATATATATATATATAAATGCGCTACCATAGAAAAAGTTAACGCTGAATTAGTGGGAATTGTGTAAGCAAGAACTCGATCCACAACTTAGAACACCTATTCTCGTCCACTCCGTTTACATTACCTCGACGAAACTCAAAGTTGCTAACATTATCAGAGACCAAATAAGGTGTACGTTCTTGTGGTTACACATATTTACTGTGTGACAATATCTTGTACAATCTTCACTGATGAATACGTTAAAATTTTGCACTTGTTTTCAAACATTACTACGAAAGTTATGTATTAAGTATAAAACTTTTGTGTCCAGTGTGGGGGCTCCGTTCAGAGTGGTTCTTGTTTTCTAAATGTGGGTTCGTGATTCTCCCTTGATTCCTTCTTCTTCCCTGCAAAACAAAGCATGACTAAAGACCACACCGGAGGTCCTCCGGGATGGCCCTCCGGTGCAAGAGTCAGTTTACTTGCAGAGAGAAATTAGGAATTAGGAGCTAGGGTTTCTTTTGTGCATACCCCCTTCAAGTAGGCATAATGGGATATTTATAGAGAACCTCTTAGCTTGGTCTCCAAGATTGCACCAACGCTCGACACGCGTCGGCTGATGTCACTCTCACGTCACGTTTTAGGGTTTTGCAACCATTTTTCAGGATGAGCTGACACCTTCACGTGCCCCCATCATTATCCTCATAACCGTTTGGATGACGTCACAACCATCATCATTGCCACGGCTACTGTTCTAACGCAGACGGGCTGGATCGTCGGCCACGCTTCGCTCGGAACCGAGTGTGTTGTGTGACCTCGGCAGCTGTCCAAACGAACGTATTTTTCGCTCATGCGGATACCGGGACTGGAGCGTTTAAGGAAGTAGTAATTAACGGGACCCTCGGCTACGGGGACTCTCGGCTACGGTTGCTGTTCTGAACGTTGAGAGAAAGATGACTTGGAGTTGACAGGGGTACTGGATCACGTTCGGAAATAGCTCGAGCCATTTTGCTTGGCCTGCTACAATAGCCCCTCAACCCATGCCGAAGCTCCTTACTTGGTATGGGTTGATTTTAGATTAGGCCGAGCTTTATCCGAAGATCTTTCTTCGAATCTGCAACGGATTAGTCCGAGCCCCACATATGATGACAGCTGTTGAGAATTCGAACGGGTGTGTCAGTCGAAAGGATGTCTTGTCAGGTGAGGTGACAGCTGGCGTGGGAAAGGCTTTCAGTTGCCACGCGTCATGTCGTGGTTGGTGAGGGGTTCGGTTGTGAAATGATGGGCGGGAAATTCAAAACGCCCCGCTCCATTTATAAGTAACAACATAGGAGGAGAGAGAAAGTTCCTCTGCACTTTCTCTCTCTAGCGTTTGGAGCTTCTCTTTCTTCAACTCCGTTCCAGAGCTCGATTTGAATCTTGATCTTCACCCCCAAGCCTCATTTCAATAGAAATCTTCAGGTATGTTATGGATTTTTACTGCTTCACTTTTCTCTTTGCCTTTTATGCATTTTTTTGGGCTTTTGGGTGATTTTTTGGGGGTTTTTTGTTCTGAATGAACAGTAGAATACTGGGAAGAACGATGATGTTCATCCCTGAACTCAACTTGTTCTTCCGAGCCCCAATAGGATGTTTGGGGCTCCCCAAACGACTTCTTCTGACGGGGATAAGTAACCGAACGGGCCCCAATTTCTTGTTTGGCCGAGCGTAGGGAGACTTCCCAGTAATACCGAACCCATTATAGGTTAGCTTATGACTCGTGAGCCGATAAGATGAACCGAACTTCCAAATAGTTTTCTTTGCCGACACAGATTTCAACTGCTTAATACCCCTTTGTTCTTTTCCTAGGTCTGGCTCACGAGGTCATCGACGTTTCTTCAGACTCGGATTGCTCGGAAACCGAATCCGATCGTCAGTTCATCAACGAACTTCTTGAGCTGCGTAGGTTGAGGAGCGGCCGAGCGATAGAATCTGCTTCAACTAGGATGTCGGCGACTTCACCCGTGTCTGATGATTCTAACGCCGAGCGCGATTTTGAGTACGCCGCGGATGACTTCCTCACGGAGCCTGAGATAAGTTTTTCTCCGGAGACCCAGTCCGAGACCGAGCCACAGGTGGGGCAAGAGGCCAAATCACGGCTTATGTCAGGAGCCGAAGCTTCGACGTCGGCTCCGAGCGATGCCGATCTCTTCGATAAAGGCTTGCTATGCCTTTATGCTCACTACTTCAGTGGCAATCTCGGAGAGTATGCAGCATTCCGCACGAAGTACAACATTCCCGACGATGTTCTGATTCATAGAGTCAAGAGCACCGAAATAAAAGACCATAGGGATCACCGTCCCAAGCATATAACTGTGCCCCTAATGGCCATTTGCGAGGTCAGGCTTCGGTTCCCCCTCCACCCCTTCCTTAGGGAAATTCTTTGGAGGTTTAGTTTGGCCCCCCATCAACTCGCGATCAACAGTTACCGAATCATTATGTCGGTAATCGCCTTGATCGAGAGCCATGATCTTGATTTCAGGCCGACGGACCTCTTTTTTACATATACAATGTCTCGTCATGGGAAGTCTGGCCGTCGGTACCTCACAACTCGTCCCAAAAAGAGTCCTCTGATCGAAGGCTTATCCGACACGGATAAATGGGCCGACTTTTATCTTGAAGTTCATGGGAACTATGAATTTGGCGACGGTCTGCGTCGGTACACAGTTCCAAAAGTTAGGGATACGAGAGGTACTACCGAACCGTCATCTTCTATTTTGAGAAATATTCGTCCGTCTTTTCTTTTGTTGCTAATGCTTTCGTTCTTTCTATCTTACGTTTGCAGAGCTCGGTCCAATATCGAAGGGACTCAATACCAACTCCCGAGAGAAAGCCTGCGACACCCTTCTCGCCCAAGCTTGCCGACACGCTCCAACCCTGCTTGACTACATACCCTCATACAAGGGTGTGCTAAGGAGGAAGGAAAAAGGGAAAGAGCCCTTGCCGAGCAAGAAAAAGACATCCGGTGCTCCGCCTACCGAAGCTGTACAGAAGAAAAAGGTAGCTTCCAACCCTGACGGAATCCAAAAGAAGAGGCAACAGGGGGGAGTAAGATTGCCGAGGATAGGATTTACAGCTGAGGAGTGGCTTACTCCATTCGAATCTACCGAGTCTCTCGAGCCTTCTTTTGAAGATATGTCAAGGAGGAACATTCCAAGGCCGGTGATCCCAACAAAAACGGCTAATCCTGGCCAAAGCCGAAGCTCTTCGGAGCAACAGCACCAAAAGGAGAAGAGACAGAAAACGTCAGAGGATGTTGTTCTGCCAAATATTCCTCAGTCCGTGCCTCAGGACACAGTCCAAGCCCCTCCATCAAAGGACCAGGGGAATCTTACTGAACCTCATATTGATCTTACTGATCCAGCCACTGAGGCCGCCGTCCGTCGCCAGTTCAGCCCTTCATACACGATGCCTGATGGCAGGGTTCTGCTGCAGAACGACTCGGTCAAAGAGGAGCCGAACCTTGCTATCACACTTTTAAGGGGGCTAGCACTGCCGAGGGATTACAATCAGGTTCCAACCGACCTTCTTCCTGGTCTTGGTGAGATGTGTTCTCATCTTGTTCAGGTTTGTTCCCTTTTTTCTCTCTTTTTCCCTTTTTTCTTTATTTCTTCTCTCTTTTTTACTTTGCTCTTTTGATTAGGCTGGGCAAGCCGCCCTGAAGGCGTACGACAAGGCTTCAAAAGTATCTGCCGAACGAGAGAGATATAGGTCTGACCGAGATTCCTAGAGAACCAAGTTAGGATCTCGGAGCAGCAAGTCAAGGAAGCGGAGGCCGAAGCGGAGAAGCTTAAAAAGGATTTGGCCGAAGCAAAGGTTGCCGTCGAGACTGCTGAGGCCGAAGTGAAAAAGTTGAAGGGGGAAGAGAGAGAAAAGCTTAAGGTTGCCGACGCCCGAGGTTATGAGGCCGGGATTCAGCGGGCCGCCCTCGAGTATACCCAGGTTGCGCACAAGATGGTAAACGACGAGCTAGAAGCTCGGTTACTTGACTTCTACAGGCTGGGGTATGTCGCTGGTGCCGACGAGATGGCTAGTGTAATGGCGATTCAGCCCGAGTCGGGTTTTCTGAAGCAACTTCCTGAGCCAATTGTGCCTAATCTTGACCTTCCTTACACCGAGGAAGAGTGTCAGCCTTTGCCTCCTGAAGACGATGATGAAGAAATGATCGATGCGCCTGCCGCCGATCAACAGGAGAAGGTCGGTGATGGTGACAGTAATTCCAAGGCTCAAGATAAAGTTGCTGAGGATGAACGAGTTCAAGTTGATTGAGGTGACCAGCTACTGTAGATGAAGATCTTTCAAGGAATCTCCTTAAGTTTTTTTTTGTTTTTTGTAAGGATTTAAACTTTGTTTTGGACTTGGATGGCTTCAAACATTAGGAATTTGCCGTGCCAAATGTAATAGTTTGAAGAGGGACGGCATCGAACGGTTTACCAAGCCGAGCCCTCTTATGTAGGAGTTTCTTTTCGCCCGAGCCATGAGATGCTAATCATCCCATGACCTAACCTTTGAAACTACTCACTCATATCTAGAGAGATAAGAGCAAGCAAAAATTTACTTAACATAATTGAAAAGCAACACTAGAAGAAAATTAGAGATTATGATAGATCGGGAGAAAATAAACAACTTTAATAAAGACAATAATAACAAAACTAAACTAATTAAGGCAGAAAATTAAAAGATAAGTGCTGAAAAAATGAAGAACAACAAGAACAAATTGAAAATGCAAGCCAATCTAATCCTAGATCTAGAACTAGTACTATTGAATCTATCCTACTTGTTTTTTTACAAAAATGACATAAGCTTTTATATCCTGAAGATCCGCGCCTGGAATATTCCCAAGATACTCAGAAAATTCGCTCTTAAGTCCCTTGGCATCGATGGCAACGGCCTTAGAGTGCTCTACTATGGGGCTTGGCATCGATGTAACACAATACATCCCATCGATGCCGAGGTGGTTAAGGGGCTGGACCACTAAGGGGCTCGGCATCGATGGACCTTAGAACTTGACATCGATGCCGACTGCATTAACCCAGAATTCTGCCTTGGCTGTCTGCCTCTTGCTCGGGCAAATCAGCTTCTGCTCGGGCAAATCAACTTCTGCTCGGGCAATGACATGCCTTACATCTTGAAAACTCCCTTGTTTGGCGATTCACCTACAAAACAGAACTAAAACACTCTACAAGCAAACAACGTTATCAATAACTAATTAGTACTTAAATTGAACTAAAAATAAACACTAGCGCACCCTACATTGCATTCTCAGGTGCTTATCAGCAGCTATTCAAAATGCAAATAGGCAAATTAAATGTCTAGCCAAATTAATTGCTAGCTTGTTGGAGATGCAAAATTATTAGGCATTGGGCATCGTGCACCCCGGGAACCGTATTCGCATTGTGTCATTTCGTGTTCATGTCAAACCATATTTTAAATTAAACGCGTTATATATCTTAACTAACCCGACCTACTTAAAACAATATCATGAACTGATCACTTCATTTAACAATGTTACACATGAACAACATGATTAGTTTTTTTGACAAAAATGTTATTATTAAACCAACAAAATCCCGCAAAAAGCATTGGGACATCTTGCTTCAAACCTTTCTTGTTATCTAAAGAAGTTTGTGTAACATGTCCTGTGACACCCCACTTTCCGGTGGCCGGCGGTACTGCAGGAAGCGTCCGGACAGAAGAGGGTAAGTCATGGTTTATAAGAAAAGATCCCTCCTACTTGTACAAGACCTTTTAAAGCCGTGAGGGCGGGCCAAAGCGCATAGGAACTTCACAGTTAAGCGTGCTCATCCTGGAGCAATCCAAGGATGGGTGACCTCACTGGGAAGTGTATGGGTTTTGGGCGTCCAAAGCGGACAATATTGTACAAAGATGGAGCGGATCGTTACATATTAAGTGGTTGTAGTAAATCGATTATGATTCAAATTAGTCATAACCAGGTTCACAAGAAGCGTAATTTGATTAGAATCCTAATTTTTGTTGGATATAATGATATATATGTAACGATCCGCTCCATCTTTGTACAATATTGTCCGCTTTGGACGCCCAAAGCGCATAGGAACTTCACAGTGCCCAGTGAAGTCATCCATCCTTGGATTGCTCTAGGATGAGCACGCTTAACTGTGAAGTTCCTATGCGCTTTGGCCCGCCCTCACGGCTTTAAAAGGCTTTGTACAAGTAGGAGGGATCTTTTCTTATAAACCATGACTTACCCCCTTCCGTCCGGACGCTTCCTGCAGTACTGCCAGCCACCAGAAAGCGGGGTGTATGCCATATGTAACAATCCGCTCCATCTTTGTACAATATTGTCCGCTTTGGACGCCCAAAGCGCATAGGAACTTCATAGTGCCCAGTGAGGTCATCCATCCTTGGATTGCTCCAGGATGAGCACGCTTAACTGCGAAGTTTTTATGCGCTTTGGCCCGCCCTCACGGCTTTAAAAGGCCTTGTACAAGCAGGAGGGATCTTTTCTTATAAACTATGACTTACCCCCTTCCGTCCGGACGCTTCCTGCAGTACCACCGGCCACCGGAAAGTGGGGTGTCACATGTCCAGGTGTTGGTGTCGCCAGATCGTGTTGTTTAATGTTTTGGAATATAGGGTTGACGCTGAAAACTAAACGTTTATCGGCGTCATTCTCGATAGGGATGTAAACGAGCCGAACCGAATATTGGCATGTTCGAGCTCGGCTCGATCAGAATTCATCTAGCTCGAGCTCGGCTTGTTACTGTTTGGTCTGGAATAAACGAGCCAGCTCAGCTCGAATTCGTCAACTTTTCAGCCTTAATATTGAAAAATTAGCTAAACGAGCCGAGTCGAACTGAATATTGGCATGTTCGAGCCGAATCTATATATTTCGAGCAGAGACGAACCTATTTGCGAACCTATATATTGGCATGTTCGAGCCGAGCCGAATCTATATATTTTGAACCGAGAAGAACCTGTTCGAGCCGAGCCCTGCTAGGTTCGAGCTCGGCTAGTTTATCAAACAAACCGCAAAATCGAGCTCGAGCTCGCTCATTTATCTTTCGAATCGAGTCGAACCGAGCCCTTACCTAGACGAACCAAGAGCTGCTTAACTCATTTACGGCCTTAATTCTCGACCTAAGAGAGTCTAGCTTGTATTCGTTCCATTCAATTCTACTTTATCATATCGTGTCATATTTATTTTAAAAAAAATTAATCTAAAACCTAAGGTTGTATCGTATCAAAGTTTGTGGGTGTAGATGAGGAAAAAAGTGGCTGCGAATAGTTCCTGCTCGACACCGACTCCACCCAGCGAAGGTACACCCCACGCCTTTTCACTTCCCTCTGCCCTATCCAGAAGCCAAAAAGAGAAGAAAAGTGTAAAACCCTAGAAACTCTACGAGTGGAAATGGAAGGGGAGTCACCCAATCTTCCTTACGAGATCATCTTCAACATACTCTCAAGATTATCAGTCAAGCTTCTCTGTCGTTTCAAATCCGTTTCCAACCCATGGCTTTCTCTAATCACCAATCCCCACTTCGTCAAAGCTCACCTCAACCAATCCACAAAGGACAACGACACCAGTACACAGAAGCTAATTCTCACCTCTCGCACTTCTCCCTCCGTCTATTCCTTAGACCACAAAGCACCCGCACCGGGCCAAACCCTAGCCGAGCTCGAAATGCCCAGTCAATCTCGTGCTGAAATTTTGGGTTCTTACAATGGAATTGTGCTTTTACGTTTAGGTGCTGAATTATGTTTATCGAACCCAACAATCAGAATGTATAAGAAATTTTCACCACCTGACTACCCAGATGGAATTGTAATCTACGGGCTTGGTTATAACCTCGTTGTTGATGATTTCGTGGTGGTTAGGGCTATTAGGCCTTTAGTTGATGCCCCTTATGTTGTTCATGTGTTTTCTTCTAAACCTGGTTCATGGAAGAGGATTGGAGACTTTGGTTACGAGATTTATCATGATGGGCCGGGAGCTACTCTGAATGGGGCACCACATTGGGTTGTGAGTCGTGGCACCGATAGTAGTTTTCTTGCTTCCGAGGTGATCGTATGGTTTGATGCTTTTGAGGAGAAATTCAGGGAGGTGCCCCGGCCTACTGATGAAGGTCATGATAGACTTATTGAGTTGAGGGTTCTGGGTGGATGGTTGTGTGTGGTTCAGAAGGATCAGCAGTATGAGAGCCTTGCACATGTTTGGGTGATGACGGAATACAGAGTGAAGGAATCTTGGACCAAGCAGCTCAGTGTACCATATGGGTTAGGAGAGTTCTGTATGCCTTTGTGTTATGAAAAGGTTGGAGATGTTGTAATGGTGGTTAATTCGGAAATGTTACGCATATTCAACATGAAAAAACTTATGTTCAATGAGATTGTGATCCCTCATCGTTGCAAGTTTGATGCGACTTTGTTTGTGGAAAGTCTTGTCTCACCTCATGGTGGCCGTGGGACTTCATGATGCCGCTAATCAGATGGGCACGGAAGAGAAAGAGGTAATTCAGATGATTCAACTCATTATTCTCCTAATTCTTTGTGTTTTCACATGTAGTTCAAAACACTTAAATATACTGGCAAAACTGGCAAAACTGGCTTTTAGAATGGTAACTATAGATCTCACGGTTAAAGCATTCAATTACTCAAGGAACCACTGTTTAACCGTTCTTTCTAATATTTAAGTGATGTTGATGTCGCACATTCTTGGGGGCAGATACTTAATGAGAAAGTGATTAACTAAAATGTTTATAGGTATTTCTCATGGATTGCATTTAGTTTTGTCTCACTATAGAGAATGAGAAGTTTTAGGTCCAAATAACCCTACATGATTAATACTGCTTGGATTTGTGGAACCAAGTTCTGCTATGCATTTTAGGTTGCTGCAATGGATGTTTTATGGTGCCTCGTGTCATGTGTCCTGCCATCCAAGGCAATGCAGATAAAGCTGAAACTTGTTTATAAAAGTTGAGTGATGAAAAACCATTATGAAATTGCTGTAGTTAAAATTTACCCTTTTCTTGGGGTAATCCAAAAGCTTAAGGAAGAACAAACATTACAAGGAGGTAAAGAAGGCATAGCTCCCAACTACTAGAAGTTTCTAACTACTACAAGTGGCAACATGAACTGCATTACTGCAAATCCCATGGTTGCATGATGTGAGATTATGTGACTGAATGGTTATGTTCACATATTGGAATTTTACATCTACTCTCTGAATGATTATGATCCAAACACATATTGGAATTTGATCTTGGCCATGGCACTTTCATTAAGGGAAAACCTATTGATAACTATATAAGCATTTGGAAACCTTCTCATTTTCAAGGCTATTAGCAAAGGTGGTTCCATTGAAGTGTTTGGATCAAATTTTATTATAGTTAGTTACAGCATTGAGTATGGAATTGGATAGAGAGCAACCGGTTGGAGCCACGGAGGGGATGCCATATGGTTGATTTAATCAACTCGTTATTATGTTTAGGTATTCTGGCATTTTCTGGTTGTGTTCAATGCACCTCTTATGTGCATGATAAGCCCTCAATAGTGTAAATAATAGGGCTTATCTCTCTCCTTTTTGTCACACACACGTGCACAACTTGCTTGATTTGAACAATATTGCACGAAGGTGTATTTTTTACGTTTTCAGGTAATTCGCGTGAATAAGGCGCATTTGAATGCCATTGATAGCCCCGAGTGTGTCCAAGTACCCAATGTCACGTGGCACTCTGCCACCGAGTCCCAAGGATGATGAAAAGTAGTTTCGGAGGGTGTGCGAGACATCGGAAGGCCAAAGGGGCAAGAAAGGCTGAAGAAGCAAAGAAAGCTCAAAACTGCTCAAAAGGTACCTGTACCAAAAAACCCAATACTGGTACCACCAAAATCTAGTACCTATACCTGTTGGATAGAAGCTGTGCAAAAATGCCATTCGAAAACTAGTACCGGTACCACAAAAAGTCAATACCGCTACCAACTGAAATTTTTTGCAGATTTTTGTGCCCGACTTTATAACATCTTAAGGGCATTTAGGACTTTTGTAGCACGATTGTAAGGGGTATAAATACCTCCAAACCTCATTTTAGTAGGTTATCTTCCTTTTTGCTTTCTCTCTCTACCTCCCTCTCTTAGGGTTAGCTTTCAATCCTCCATGGATTGAGCTCTAAATTTTCATTTCTCTTGCAATTTCCTTTCAATCATGTAAGTACTCCTTATTTCAATCATAGTTTTAGTTTAATTTCGTGTCTACCTTTATGTATTGTGTTGTCCATTCTCTTTTCTTGTTGATTTCATTTCCCATGGAGGGGTAGCCTCTTTGGGCTTGGTCATGGGGTGATTTCTACCCTATGACTTGGGTAGTTTAATGGCTTCTCTCATTTCTTGTGCTCAATGTGGTTTGTAAATGGATTAAGTTCATTTTTATGTAACAAAACCTAGAGTTGTTAACCTCTTTGATTATGTGTAGGTAAGGATTTGATCTCTTGCCACATATAATGCTTGGAGCTATGTCACTTTAAGTGTTTGTCAAAATGCCTCAAAGAACTTGTTAAGCTCTAATCTTTGGTCTAAACCAAGAGATGTTAACTTCTTTGATTGGGTGTAGACATGTTTCTTGGCACACCCAATGTTTGGAAACATGGCTCTCTTTGTGTTCGATAAAATGCCTAAACGAGTTTTCACCCATTTCCAGACCTCGTTGTATAAGTTAAACTTATTTTCATAGAAATTTTCCGAGTGAGATCAAATGACATAACTCTCACTTGAGTTATCAAAGAGAAGCATTAAATGGCCTAAGTTATGGGTGAATTAATCCCCTAGACCTTGCCGCTTGTCAATTCTAGTCAAACTTCATTTTTCAATTAAGTTAGGAGGCAGAGAGAATTCCATCACTCAAAAGTTGGCCATTTTAACGCCAAATCCAAAGGTTGGCAGTCCTAATTCTAAAAAAACCCTTCGTAAAGCAAACCTTCTGGCCTAGCTCTATTGGCTCCCTGTGGATTCGACTCTGGACTTCCAAATATTATGTTGCTATCAACCTAGCCCTACACTTGGGGCGCTCTTTACTACGACACACTTTGGTCGAGCAAGCAGTGCATTGTGAATGAAGTCCCCTCAAGCCTCAAGGTATCCAAGAATCTTATTTCGTGGGTCAGTGCCTCACAACTGTGATGCTTTAGAGAGTGGTGGGAAAGTCCTCAAGTTAAGATTAAAGATCTCAAAGTCAAGGCTCTACAGTTCAAGTATTTTTCAATGAATGAGTCTGTGATGAGAGGAAGATAGTAGTATGTTCCAAGAATCATGGCGTGCATTACGTTACCTTTAGAGGAAGAGATTAAGAATTATTCTACCTTACTCAAGGCCAGGTAGTACAAATCATAATATGGGATTTTAAACTATTAATAATCAATTCCGAAAAACTTTCTTAGGCATTTACTTTTGGTGCCAGGATCCAATTGCATAGAACAAGGGAGTGAGTGGAGTAATGTTCTAGTAAACATAGGACTGTTAAATGAGCAATGTTCTAAAAGTCGCTAGGCGCTAGTCGGGCAGTTGGCCACCTTCGAGCAATTAATCGGTGCATATTAATCAGTAATTGACGATTAATCGTTAGTCGGACCTAATCGGATAGGCCTTGCCAACGATTAATCGCCGATTAATTACTGATTAATTCCTTGTTTTAGAACACTGTAAATGAGTCAAGCTACTCGAGCCTGACCATTGTTGAGCATACTGAAAGCTCATGTGTGATCGATGTGAAGAATAAACAAGTCAAACTCTTTGAAGCTCGTTGAGTTTTAAGCCAAGCTTGAATAGTATCTTAAGTTTAAGATACTAACACATTATAAATAAATAATAAATAAAAGTCGAAGTATTCGAGCACCTTTTTAGATCAACTTGTATGATAAACATACTATCTATCTTATTAAATTTTGTGAAGTTCAATAAATTTCCATGCCAAGTTTAATCTACCGCTGTTGAGTTTGACTCTACTTGTTTTGTGAAGTTCAAGAAATTGGATGTTATGTGATAATTGCATTGTCAAATTTTATTGGTTACTACGCAATATACAATATGAGTGCAAAAGACGGCGCCAAGAGCCAAAACAACCTGCCAACAATTGGCAATGGACGATTGAATTAGGTTTCTCTCTCTCTCTCTCTCTCTCTCTCTCTCTCTCTCTCTCTCTCTCTCTCCTGTGATGTCAAGCCTTCCTGACAACATCATTTGGGACGTACTAGGCTGCCTGTCAGCTCTAGATGGCGATTCAACAAACACAAGCATCTCATTATTGTGGTTGTGGTAGTCGTTCTTTCTTGAATAATTTGCAGTTGCTCCTCGTGGTTTATATCACTTTGCAATTCGTCCTTGTTTGCTTTGTAAGTTTCCTGATCAATAAGCTAGCAACATTTGCCTTCTGATTCCTAGAATCAAAACCTCAACGGACTTCCAATATCTACGAAAGATATTATTTTCCTTGCGTCCGGCTCCTTGAAGATATTTTCTCTAATAAAAGAAGAAATAAGAAAATCAAAGCGGTGGATTTGGGTGGGAAGATAACTAGATAAGTGAGAATTGAGGTTGGAACACTTCATCCAATTTGTCTTGGCCTCTTTTGGGATTTTTCACCTGCAATCCATATGAGAGTCACATTTCGTTGTTACCCCTTTTTTTGGAGTAACATTTTCGTAATAGCATATTATAGCTTCTCGTGGTGGCTTTTGCTATTTGAACTTGGGCAAAAACTGAACCTTTTTCGCAATTTAATTTTTAACAACTTCATTGTTGGATGTTTGTGTTTTCGATGATATTTCTAATTCATCGTATTTAGCTGAGTTTTTCCTTTTCTTTTTGGTCCAATGACATTTGCTGACTGCTACCTGATTGAGTGATTGGTTTTAAAGAGTCTTTTCAATTGTTTCTTGCCTGTTTCTAAGCGTCAATACTACGTACATTTGACCTATTTTAGTTTTTGCAGATCACACAATCTGGATCATTTGTTACTCAAAATACAGAATTTATTCTTCTCTGTTTTTTGAAAACTTGGTATCTGGCCCAATGAATCGACTGTTTCTGCAGACCAATCTCACCGTTTACCACCTGCCCGATCCAATTAGACCAATGAACAATATGTTATTCAAAAGAAACCCCGACCCCCAGTAATGACTACTGTAATGCAGTTGTTTCTTTTGTGGATGGGGCTTGGGAAGCAAGTAAATTGGAGCTGGGTGGGTTTGGTTGCCTGTTGTCCTATGGATCCCTCGCAGGCTGTAGCAACAGTTCTATCCAAACTGAAGTTTTGTGTTGTGTACTGGCTTTTAAATGGATACCTTTATTATGTTGCTTATATCTATCCTGACCGTCTTAATGTTGTATTGCAGATAGGAAGGAGGTCTAAAGCTCACTTTGCTGATTAAGTTTCGTAGGGAAATCTTCACAGGAGATTTTTCATGGTTTTTTTTTTTTCTCAGGATTCGGTAGGTTTCTCGTAATGTGCTGCAGCCAGCTGTTATGTTCATAGCTAAGCGAGTCGTGGCTTCTTATGTTCCGTGCGCAATTTTAGTCAGACAGACTTGTGATGGTAGCCTTCGGTGTGAGGGAGCAGTTATTGCACACACTGCACATAGTCCTTTTGTCCGAGGCTAACTTTAACTTTTATGTTAAGTTCTTACTACCTCTCCTGTAGACTTTCCCTTGTGATTATCTATGGAGATCTCGACTTTTCCTATAAAGCAAAATGGAGAAGTGAAACTATGGTATCTCTAGTTCACTCCCGTTTGTCCTGCTGGCATCTGATCTGACTATGTTGAGTTTGTTACGCAGTTTGGATGTTTTACCATATGTTCAGGGTTGTGGTTCCTTGATCACTCCCAATCTAAATAGTAAACTATCTTGATCAAAACTTGATATATATATTTTTTGGTTCATTGGTACCTGTTCCATCATATTTCTGTGCTGTTCTTTGGTTACTGACATGCTCCATGCACACATGATGTTATATTTCAAAAATGCATTCCAAATTTTTTTTTACGGTTATAACTCTGCTTAATCCTTCCATTGGATATGGTAGGATTTGCAAGAGCATGATTGAACATAGCTCGTACTGTCTAACTGTTTTTGTGTGTATGGAAGAAATCTACTCTACTCTTGCCTAATCTCACGGCCTGTTTGAAGGTGAGAGAAGAGAGTGGGATAAGGGTGGGTGGAATAACTGAATAACCTAATTCAGGTAAGCTCTTATCTGGTGCTTGGTTTGTCTCTTAGCACTCGCCCCATCGTTTGCTTGCACCCGAGACCCCAGGTATAGCGCAACTTGATTAGTTCAGGGCCTTCTATTTGTCCTATTCTTTCTTCAATTTTTTTTCCCTCACTTTTCATAGGTGCTTTTGATTACAAATCTTATGGGCATCATTATCATGAGTTTTGATGCCATCTACTCCTCATTCAGATTGTATGTCCTTAAATCAAACAATGAAAGGGTCGACCATGGAGGAGCTGGGTCCGGCAAAATAAAGAGAGAGAAAATGTTTTTGCTCGATAGGTAGAACTACTGGAGATGATCTTTGGAGAAGGTGATAATACTACAATACGATTTTATTGTTTCTAATATACTATTGTTAAAAGAATGATGTTATGATTAATTGCATTCTGGGTGAACACCTGCTATCTTACCCGTATGCGTTTTTATTTTTGTTTCATGTAATGCCTGTCACTAATTGGTGAAGTATACTGCACACCTTTTCTTTTTCTTTTTCTTTTTTTATCAACGGAAAACACCCAAGAGGGGGCTGCACGCAACGGAAGCATCGGAAACTAAAATAGACAAAATACACCAAGCGGGAAGGCACTTTAGGATAGCCATGGTGTGGAAACTTTATGTCCATCTCAAAATCAATTGGCATTGAGTGGAGAGGTCCTAGATGTTATTAAGTGATCACCCATTCCACTCCCAAGCAATGTGGGATTCTATTTCCTTAACATCCCCCTCACGTGCAGCCGCATTTGAGGTCTGTCACGTGTGGCCACTTTTGGGTCCTATCATTGTGCAGCCTTTTTGCTGGTCTGCCATCGTGGGGTGTGGATTGTTAATTTTTAAAATGTGGGGTGGAACGGGCCCCGCTTTGATACCATGTGGAAACTTTATGTCCATTTCAAAACCAATTGGCAATGAGTGGAGATGTCCTAGATGTTATTAAGTGATCACCCATTCCATCCCTAAGCAATGTGGGATTCATTTCCTTAACATCCCCCTCACGTGCAGCCGCGTTTGAGGTCTGTCACGTGTGGCCACTTTTGGGTCCTATCATCGTGCAGCATTTTCACGTGCATCCGCCAACTTGTTTTCTGAACAACCGACCCATCTTTGTAGCTCCACTTTGCATCAAAAAAACTTCTGATATCCATAGCCAAAAGGCACTAACATCCCTCGGAGGAACAAGCTCCGAAATACTGTAGGTGAATTGCCTGTTTGCAGTCATATTCAAAAGAAATATTCGGAAGCCCTTTGTCTTTTGCCACGGCCCAAGCTAATTGATTTGCCTCTAGCTCCCCTAGCAAGCAATACAGAATTAACGAAAAAGATTCTTCACATTCCCATCTAAAATTCTGCCCAAATGGTCTCTTGAACACCACGCCGCCACGGCCTTTCCTTCCTTGGTATTCACAGTAGCATCGCAGTTGGCTTTAACAAATCCCTTTTCTGGAGTAGACCAGTGATGCTCCCCCCCTTGCTCTGAAGAATTCAATGTCTGACTTTGAGAATTCGGAGGAAAAGCCTCCCCAGATTCGACTCTTGAAAACATAATATTAGACACTGTGGCGAGGGGATTCAAAGCATGGTTGTTGAAGATGAAATCATTTCTAGCCTTCCAAATATGCCAACAAATGGTTGCCACTCTATCGATTAAAGCAATGGCCTACTTGCGAGACTGTGTTCACACTGAGTTGTCGTCCACTTCATAGCATTGGTTGGAGGAATAACCTGGAGAGATGGCAAATCATCCAAACCAGACAGCTCTAGTCTAGTCACAACCAATCAGCAGGTGCTCAGTCGTTTCAACACAGTTAGAACAGATCGGACAAAGAAGGTTCTGAGCACAATTTCGAGAAAAAAAAAGATTCTCCTTGGTTGCAAGTCTGTTTCTACATACTCGATCTCCACTAGAAATTTCTGATTTTTTTGGGAAGTCTCCAATCTCCAAATAGCCTTCCACACAGAACTTGGGAGGTTTGGAAGATGATTATGGCTTCTCTTTCTAGCCCCTTTTCACAAGATCATAGGCTATTTGATAATCAGATTTTACACCGTAGACTCCCGTGCGAGAGCAAGGCCATGTCAACTGGTCACTTCTCTTGTGCACAGGAACTAGAATTGCTGTGATAGCTTTATACTACTGTCCCTGGTTACAAGAGAATTTAAGAGAGCGTCGTTCCTGCAGATTCCTCTCCCAGGGAGCATTCACTTCTACTGGTATAATCCACACTTGGTTATTCACTCACTTCTACTATACTACTCTAAAAGGATCTTGAGTAGACCATCTGAATATAGTAGTATCTCTGTAACTTGGCTTGGTTGGTCCCAGTTATTCTCAAAATCTATTTGCAGGAATCAATAACAGAGAAATATGGTACAGTATCAGAACAAATCCACAGTCACCACCACCTTAAACTATATATACGAAGAAAGCTTTGATTGAGGCTTCTCGTTACCATTATAGCTTTCCAAGGGAATGAGATACTAATGTCAACATCATAATTGGAAATTAGGAAACCTTATCACATCAAAGCCACCATGATTGACCCTGCCAAATGTGAACGAACCGGAATCATCAAACAGGAATTACATTGATTTTGTTTTATTTTCCACAAGAACAAAAAGGCTCCGTTCAGTTGCCAGGAAAGTACAGAAAAGGATGGGAAAATCAACTTTCCCATGATTTTTGTAGTGTTCAGTTGGCAGGAAAGTAGTAGGAAACATGTTTTTAAGTTTTCATGCAGGAATTACTTTCCTGCAAAAGTGATCCTGCAAAAAACATAAGATTTTGGGTCACGGGAAAAGGAAAACGAGTGAACACTCACAAAATTTTCCCGAAAGTTTCTTTTTCCTGACAAATGAACAACTAAACCTTAATTATTCTTGCAAAATTCTTTTGTCAAATGAACACTCACAGGAAAATAATTTTCTTTTTCTTTTACTTCACTTTATTTGACTTTTTCTGAGAATAACTTTCATGTACAACATTCCTGGCAACTGAACAGAGCCAAAGAGGTTACAAAAGGAAAACATCAAAATGTATGCAACTTTTGTTATCGCATAACTCCACACACAAAAAAAAAAGATCGACGTATGTCAGTATCTAATTCCAAAATTACAATTCATATGAGTCTCTAATTCTAAACTTCGATTGCTAATGAATACACTCAACATCCTTCTTCTTCTTTTTTGAATTTTTTTTATTCAACCAATAATTCCCAAAACATTTGCTTAAACTAACACATTCAAAGTGAGTTAGAATAAAGATAAAAAGAAAAATTCAAAAGAGTTTTACTAGTATTAAACCAAAACACCTTTTTAGTGGAAGTTCAATCCAAGTCACAGGGGTAATTAACTACGCCCTTTTTCCACCCAAAAATAAAAAAGAAAAGAAAAAACAAACTACACTTTTTGTCGTGAAAAGTCCTCCTCCTCCGGTTGAAGAAAGGAACCATAAAAGCTGGTGCAGCGAAAAGAGACAACCCCGAGAGAGAGAGAGAGAGAGAGAGAGAGAGAGAGATATGAGGCTGGGGCTGGCGGCTTGCGTAGCTTCGTTGCTGTTGATGTCCATAACAACGCTCTCCGATGCCGCCTTGACATCTCGGATCCTGAATCGCCTGACCGACGGTAGCAATTACTTGACCACTCAGGAACTCTGGCTCAATCAGACTCTTGATCACTTCTCTCCCTATGTACTCTCTCTCTCTCTCTCTCTCTCTCTCTCTCTCTCTCTCTCTCTCTCTCAAATGATTATATCCCCCATCTCTTCAAATTGGAGATGCAAAAATTTTTGAAGACTTACGTGGTGGTATTTTGACATCTCCAATCTGACATTAAAACCTCCCTCTCCAACCCTTATAACCCTTATGTCAAAATTCTATTATTCTTTTGTAACATCCAGTGGTCACTTTCTTTAACAACTTCAAATTTTGGCATGAGGTGAGCTTGCCTTCAAATTTGGCATGAGGGAGATGGCCTTGTATGCAATTTACTAGTATTGAAAAAATTCATTCGCCTGTGTATTTGCTTCACCAACAATCGAACACGCTTACAAGGATAAAGAAGAAAAAAAATACAAGTATCGGTAGAATCAGGGGGAAAGAAGGAAGTGCCTAGACCTAGATTATGTAAGTTGACTGGAAAAGGACCAACTTTGGCTTTAATTGGCCGTCATTGGCTCGGTGGTTTATGCAAAGTCCATCTGATACATTTTTACAGCCAAATGCGATTACTCTTGTTTCCAAAACCTATCTCTTTCTATCCTTCTATTGTAGATGTTACATTGATTTTGTATTTTTTTCCCATCGATAGGAGATGTAATGTCATGTACGAATTGCAAAGTACAAATCACGGGACATTGCATCTATACATCAATTGTGTGAGAGCCTACGAGACCATGCCTCAGCCAACAAGATAAATAAGCCCATCAGAGGGATAAGCCCAACCCCATTACAAGCACCATCAGGGGGAGAAATAATCCCAACAATACAAAGGGAAGAACACCCACACCCACTTGGCAAGACTCAAACTCTTGACCTCCTAGTGAGATGCAAGAGTGCTAGCCAACTGAGCTAGCTAGCTAGTCCCAGTTGATTTGTTATGTTGATTACTCATATATTGGATTATTCGTGAAAATTGCAATACTGAGCTACCTTGTTTGGAACAGTTACATTTTCTGCCAAGTTTGTTTATTTGTAAGCTGCTCCCTCTGTCCTAAAAAGGTTATTCGCTATGCAAACAGAGGACTTAATAACCTTCATATTTGTCCCAGAAAAATCTCAAATTTCTTTTATAACTTGAAAGAACTCATTGGCATCTAGGAACTTGCTGCAAAAATTCGAATTTGTTTTGATAAAAATACATTCTTTTTTAAGTTTGTTTTTTCTTACTGGACATTTTTTTGGGACGGAGGTAGCATTTTCATAAGCTTTTAAACAAAGAGGGTTATCAAACTTTTGATGGCCATCGGACGCGCTAAATTAATAGTATGTGCGGTTTGTCTTTTAGACAAGCTGCATAAATAACTTCGTTTCGGTTTGGTAGAGTACAAGCAGATGCAGTTTAGTATATCTACCTGCTTGTTTCTTAATTTAAATTAATTCTGCTAAAATTTTTAGTCTTGGCCCATTGATTCCACAACTATGTAATCACTTAGACAGGAACATAGTGCTTGTTTTCTGAAAAATCCATTTAGCACGTGAATAAATTTTTTCTTCCAACATGCAAGAGCAAGACTAAAATGGAAGGCCTCTAAAGGTACCATTGGAGTTTTCTATCAAGGGGACAATTTGGTATCATTGGCTAAAAATGGTTTCCAGATGTTGACAATGGGGACTGAACAAGGACAACTGGTCAGGAAAGCCATTATGCCACTCTAGTAGTGAAGGTCAACTCATGTTTGTTATGGCTAAGACTCCGTGTAATGAGGCTTATCGCATAAATTGTTTGAGAAGTGATGGATTTTCCTGGATATTAAAATGGAAGAATTGATTGCATGCGGTCACGTCATACGAGGTTGGTGGACAGCCCAGGGCATACCTTGTTGTACTTGTCCCCTCCTGCTGTCGCAGCAGGTTAACATTCTACTGTAGATGTTGATTTGTGTTCTTAGTAAAGATCTGCTTCTCCATTTTGCATACAAAGGGTGAGAACTGCTCATGAGTCATGAGTGCAATGGTATATATTCCAGGAAAGAGGAAAATCTCTTGAGATAGTCGCAGACTCACAGTTATTTTTTTGAATCAGATGTATACCTTCTCCTCCTAAGCAATACGACATGTATATGTTTGATATTTTGAGCATTATGGTTTATTTAACTGAATTTCCTTTGAATTCATAAATGAATGATAAAAGGGTACTTTATTTATACTGGCTTTTGCAGGATCACCGTCAATTTGCACAGCGATATTATGAATTCCTCGACCACTTTCTGCTTCCTGATGGACCGATCTTTTTGAAAATATGTGGTGAATCTGCATGCAACGGCATATCGAATGACTATATCAGCGTATGTTCTAGTTAGTTTACTGCAGAATGATGTACTCTGAAAATCTTAAGGGGTTACCAGCCAAATAAGTCTTTACTTGCTTGTTATTTACTTGACAGCTATCAGTCTATAGTTAGCAGTGATTAAATTTTTGTTAGTTTCCGATTTTGTTTGTCGATTGTGTTTTCCACCTACTCCTTGAACAGTTGCGATGTAGCACCAAAATGATTCTTGCTTAGTGTCTCAGTTTTTCATGGAATAATTTCACGTTTTAAGATACTGGATTATTGCTTAAGTAGCTGAATGCTTTTCGTGGAAACTTGAATCATTCCAGTACAGATAGCGCATCGTATTGGTTTTTATATTGGCAAATGGTGCATGTTATTGTTGGTAAGTTGCTGAATGACAAGTGGCAAGTCGATAGTCACGTCTCAGCCTTATGGCTTTTTGCCTTGATTGCAAGATGCTTTGGCTAGTTTTATCAGCTTGCATGCAAAGCCAGCCATGTTTGGCTTTGTTTCATGACACTTTGATTTTTGTATCAGAAGTAGGTAAATTTAAGCTGCAGTTGATGATCCTTTATTACTAAGTTCCCATGAGTCTTTTATGTAAATATTACTCAACTATATGGACATTTTGGTTGAGAGAATAAGAAAGTAATTAATACTTTGGAGGCAGGGTTGTGGTGGACATTATTTCCTTGGGGTAAGGCTTGGCCAACAGGTTTTCTGGTTGCCTGGACTGAGACCTGTCACACCCCTAGACCTATTTGCGTTTTTTAGTCAGTGTGATTTCATTTCTAAATTCGCAAAGGATTTTTGTAATGATATATTAAATGCCTAGGAATAAATTTGAACATTGTAACTTCAAACAGGTTTTGGCGAAGAAGTTTGGAGCGGCAGTGGTTTCTCTTGAGCATCGTTACTATGGGAAGAGTTCCCCCTTTAAGTCCTTGGCAACCGAAAATCTTAAATATTTATCATCCAAGCAGGCTCTTTTTGATTTGGCTGTCTTCCGCCAATATTACCAGGCAAGTTTCTAGATTTTCCCTTTTTATTTCAGAACTCGAGCACCTATGCTCCTCCAAATGTGACTGGCATGATTTTTTGTTTTGGGAATTTGCATATCTTTGCCTCTTTGGTAAAATGAGGCTAGCTCTGTTGCTCCAGTTGTCTCCAAATAGCAAGCAGAATGTGGAGGCACTTTTTGGCACATTGTTTTGTCGCATCTCCTCGAAGGAAGAGATTGCATACTTCTTAACCTTTGCTGTTCTGAAACTAAACGGGAGAAGATAAATCGATACATAATAATTAATATCCACGAGATCGAGGAATACTGGTGGTAAAAGTTTACAGTCTATTAAATGTAGAGCATGAACCGAGCCTGTTCACAAGCTGAAGTTCAACGGGATAGAATAAACAAACTTGAGATGCATATTGGGCTTGTTTTTGGCTCTCAAGCTCAGCCAAATTAATAACCCACCTGGCTCATGTGCAGCTCTGCATTCTGTCAATTAGCCGTGAAGTTTTCTTTGTCTTCTTTATTTCATTTCCCTCTGTAGACAGCAGTATTCTTTTCCATGTTGACTAATTAGTTCTTGTAATGACTAAAAGAAGGTCGGATGCACCCTTTTGATCATGCACTTACGGTCTGATACCATAGAATACGAGGGTATAGCAGGCAATCTCTAGTTTGAGTTATGCATTCTCTGCATTGTATATGTGATATTCTAAGATATGCCGTAGCCGTATGTATTTCAATACCAGGCAGTCAGATTCGTTCTAACTTCATGCAACGACAACTTTGTGGTTGTGGTCTGCATGTTGGTGTATGTTTGTGATTAAGACTATATGCATGTACCACATCATACTCATGCATATAAATCATAAATAACTTGAAAAAGGTTTACCCTTTTTTTTTTGTTATTAATAGGAACCTAGTTTTTATCGGAGGTTTACGATATATAACTTGAAGATTAATAATGGGACAATACTGACGTTCTCACTTTGGAGCATAAATTTATCATTTGGTGGTCATAATCCTGAATCTTCCTCAGCTTATTATAAATTATTTGCACATTGCAGGACTCCATAAATGCAAAGCTCAATAGATCCAATGGTGAAAATCCGTGGTTCGTATTTGGTGTTTCATACCCAGGAGCTCTTAGTGCATGGTTCCGCTTGAAATTCCCTCACTTGACATGCGGAAGTCTTGCGAGTTCGGCTGTTGTCCTTGCTGTTTACAACTTCACTGAATTCGACCAGCAGGTAGTTATTAGGCGCCAGGTCTATGGCTTTGAGCTTATTGATTTGAACTGGTAAGTCGGGGCTTTCAGTTTGATCTTCCTAGTGCAGATTGGTGAGTCAGCTGGTCCAGAATGTAAAGCTGCATTACAAGAAGTTAATTCACTTGTGGAACAGAGGCTTTCAACAAATGGCAAAGCACTAAAGACCTTGTTTGGGGCAGCTGAGGTGTGTATTTTATTTTACGTGCAACATGCAATAATACATCTACGAAACATTAGTTGAAGTACACTCTGTGGCTAAAAAGTTATGCTTGGCATCTATTTTCTGCCCTTGTAGATAATCATTATTAAAGTTCTAAAGATCTTGAAATTTCTATTGACATGTTATGGTTTGAGAAAATCAATAGATATACTTCTAAGATTTGGGAAATGTCAACAGCGGAGTGGTCGTTGGTTGGCGGTATTTAAACAGCCTTGGTGGCTGGATATAGAGTTATAGCCCCTCCACTCATATAGGTTGGACCCAAAATGTTAGTTTAGGGGCTACAAAAGCAGCCACCATGGCTTTACAAGCGTTATTTACCTTCTCTATTTCCTTGTTAGTCAATACGGTTATTATCGATGAGTGATAAGCTCTATACTGTTTGGCAACATCTCTTATGATCATGTTTATAATATAGGGAAGATCTATGTAAGTTTTTCATCCTGTCAATTCTTGTTATGTTGAGGTTGAGCATGAAGTTGTACTGTTGATGATGTCCAAAAAAGTGGACAAGTTGGTAGCATGTGCCAATATCCTTTCCAGTGACCACCATAAAACACTTCTTCCAAATGCCACAACCCGGTCTCATCGTGGAAGCCTTGTTGATGTAACTGTCTAGACCCAGTTCTACAATTTGGTCATAAGTTGTAAAGGATGAGTTGGGTTTCTTTTTTTTCATGTAAGTAATTTGTTTACCCTCTTTAACTTGCATGTGGCCTTTTGGGAATTTGCAGCTTAAGATTGATGCTGATTTCTTGTACTTTTTGGCGGATGCTGCCGTTATTGCGGTTGGTGCTTCAGTTATTCTCATTGTCTCGGGTACTATCTATGAATTCAATAAGTGACTGTTGCATTTACCAATTTGCAGTTTCAATATGGAAATCCAGATACGCTGTGCTCCCCTCTTGTTCAGGCAAGGAATACCGGCGAGGATTTGGTGGTATGCTGATGCTCTTCCATCCATTTATCCACTCTTTAAATATTATGAAATCTCCTTGTTCGAAGTAATAAAAGTTCAAGTGCCTCCTGGGGTCTAGCTGGTATTTAATCTATAAGAATAACAATGGGCGGTGAGTTGCTCTTATGTTATTTGTTATGTTGTGTGGGGTTATTTGGGTGTTATTTTCCCTTGGGGAGGGGGATTTTGCCCCGACTTAGGTGAACATCAATATTTTAATGGTCTTGAAAAACGATGAGTGTTCATTATTGTTGTGAATGTTTTGCCGTGCCTCGATGAGTGAAATGAGAATTAGATTAAACTGGGAGACACCACACCTGACACCCTTTCTTTAAGTCCGTGTAATATAGTGTACAATTTTCTTGGTTATTGCGTCATCGATGAAACAAGCAAGATGTCTTGTCATTTCCTTCTTTCCATATGATATACCTCGTTTAACTTTGTCTCATAATATTTTTCAGGATGCATATGCCACCTACGTAAAAGACTATTACCTTGGGAGCTTTGGTGTTAGCGTTCAAACATATAATCAACAACATCTGAAAAACACTGTTCTCAATGGCGACAGTTCTGACCGGTTGTGGTGGTTTCAAGTATGTACTGAAGTTGCTTATTTCCAGGTGGCACCCTCAAATGATAGTGTTCGTTCTTCAAAAGTTGACACAAGGCATGTTTTATTTGCTCTAAATTGATCTCTGTTTCCTTATCTTGCTTCTGCTTTCTGCTCTTTCACTCATATTCACTTCTGTAGATCATTAAAATGTCTAGGTTGAACCACTTGTCCCTACTCCCTATTATTTGGTACTGCCTAGTGGGTTCCATGTATGTTCTTACATAAATCAGTTGATTTGTATGTGGCAGATACCATTTGGACCTTTGCAAAAATGTCTTTGGAGAAGGCATTTATCCTGATGTCGATGGAACAAATATATACTATGGTGGCAAAAGAATTGCAGGTTTAAACGTCTATCCTGATGAGTAGTTTGTAATCTCTGTATATGTCTTGGTTTTAGGTTGGCAACCAGCCAAAATAGACTTCATATCTCCTTGACCTAGTCAAGTTGTCTTGTGACTCTTGTCTTTCATTATCTTTTTCTTTGTTCTTATGAAAATGGTTTCAAGGGTTTGCTTTATCTACGGCGAGAATGCTAGTCACTATCACCATTTGTTTATCTAAATTCTTACCGGTATGTTTGGTGATCAAATTGGAACAGTCGTTTTAAGTACAACATAATACTCGAAGTCTTGCATATCATTTTGTGGACTTTGCCACTGCATGCTTCCTCTTGTCATGAAGTACTTGTTTTGGGGTTTCCCTTGAGTGGTTTGCTGAATCTACCATCAGATAAGGGAAAAGTTGGTAACGACCTCTGTTGCAATGCTTGGGTGGGGTGAGAAATGGGTCACAGTTATACTATGTATGAGCACAAAGAAAGCTGATTTGTGATGGTACACTTAAATTAGCACCTTGAGATGTAGAAGCACTTGTGGGAAGACAATAATATTGGTAAAAATGAACATTGTAATACCATAGATATAATGCACTAAAGAAAATTCTTTTAAAGAGAGTTGAAAATGAGATTGCACAATCACAATAGGAAAACTATAGTTACTACTACATCCGTCCATTTTTTTTAAGTTTCCATTGAAAAGCTAACTATTAAGGGTATAACATCATTGCACGTTAGAAAGGTTAACTTTTCAAAAATACCTTTGAGCATTTAATGTGATTCTTTGGAATCTTTGTGGAGTACTTCAATTCTGAGAAGAAGGGGTAATTGGAAATTGTATGTAGGTTTGCTCATTCACTGTTGGAAAGGACATTTATTTTGGGACAACCCAAAATGTAATGGTGGAAAATTAAAAAGGGACAGAGGGAGTTTGTTTTGTATTTATGGACCTCGGGAAGGATTACATGAACAGTTTGAAGACAGTCTAGGACTAAATAGAGTGATCTAGAATCGAGAACTAACCTTAGGTGTCTCTGTACTTATGGTTGAATTAGAATCTCTGTGCCAACTCAATGACATATTTATTCATTCAATCAATATTCCTAATAAAAGATGAGAGTCCTAAAAAGTAGGCTCCAACAAAGTGATTATAACCAACTAAGATAAAGATAAGCTAACAATTCTGATAAAGCAAGACAAACTCTTTAGCAAAAATCTAGATAAATACTAAGTAAATAAATCTCATGAGATCTCTGGGCCCATAGATGTCATCATCCAACGATAAGGACACCGATTGGGTTTGTCTGCCAATGCCAACGCTGGTAGACTCGCGAGAATTGGGCCTAAGCCCTGGTGTCCCCACCATGGAAGGATTGATGCAATGAATGCATCTATAAGAAAAAGTGTTCTCAAGAGTCGGGCTGGAATTTTGATGGTAGTGCTATTGGGGAAGAAGAAAGAGCATAAGGCTATGAGACGACGTGTGTTGGACATTGATTTTGTACCTGGAATGACACAGGATGCAATTATGGGTTTATAGTTGTGTCCAACGTTATGATCACAAAAATATTTTCCAAGAAGATCTGAAGATGAAAACATTTATCATTGGGATGTGGATATGTGGTTGATTTATGAGTCAAATAGTTTTTTTATTAGGTAAAGAATTGTTAACTACCATTTTAGGTGTGCATGTTAAAAGACAACTGTAGGAGAGAAAAAGAGATTAAAAGCTCGGTTGCAGAGTTTGAAGCAATGAAGGGACCCGTTTAAAATTGTTGAAAGTTATTACGTTAAACGGTGCTACAGGGGATCAGAAGAAGACATTAGTGGGATATGCAAACAACTAGTAATATTTTTGTGTGTGCTAAGAGTTTAGCAACATAGGTTCTTGGTTGGTTGAAAGTGAAGAGGGCCATTAATCAAGGATAAGTAGTTGTGAATGAAGATGTCCCAAGTTTAGTGAACATACAAAAGGGAAAATGTCGTGACAAACAAATGGAGGCTTGTTAAAGCATATAATCACCTTTACAGTAATTGAGTACAATCACGTATAAATTTGCCTACACGGGTGGACGAAGTAAAGATTGTTCAAGCAAGGTTGAAGACCTTCGATATGGTGGATGGTGGTGGAGAAGAGAAGGGCGGTGTATTGGTGATGGAAGGTGGGAGAGGTGTCCAGAGATGTCTCTTGTTTTTTGGTATGCGATTGAACGGGGTGTAAGAAATTCAGTGAGTCATTTTAGGCCAAAAGTGTTGCTGTTGGGCAGCTTGAAGGATATCATCTTTAACAGTTGGAGAATTGGAGTCTTCCGAATATGGGGATGGTTTTTTGGAATTTGGTGTTTCTTCTGTGAAATGGTGATAAGGGTGGGTTCTGATTCTGAGATCGGTGATAGCTGGGACGGTGGATGGGTTTTGTTTTAGATTGAGTAAGATGCAGTGGTAATTGTACCTTCATGTTGTGGCTTTATAAGTGATTCGGAGAAAGTGTGATGTGGAAAGAGATGCTTCAACCTGCAAGGATATGGAGGTGACGACCTCCTTTCGTTAAACTGCAAGTCTATGGCTTGTCTGCATCCTAGCAGTAAATTCATTTTACAGTTTTGTTGTATCCCATCTCCCTGCGTTATAGCTTCATCCTCACAAAAGTATCTGAAAGACTATTTTGGGTGTCCAAGTAGTTTGAGAGTTAGGATGGACGTATGTTGGTTAAAATGCATTTATGTTAATGCATATTAGCACTATATGGAAATATCAAACATATTTAACCACAACTAATGTCTTCTGATTAAAATTGTGAATTGCCAGGTTCAAAAATAGTTTTCACAAATGGCTCACAGGATCCCTGGCGACATGCTTCCAAACAGACTTCATCCACAGACAGTGAGTCCATCTTGTGATTTGAATTTTTAATACGTATTGTATTAGGGAAGAACATTAATTTTTTGATATTTGGTGGTGAAGAGCGGCTCGGGAATTGATTGTGCCTCAATCCCACCCTAGGCAATAGATGTTGCCGCCTGTGTATTGATTTTGACTGGAATTTCCACTTTCCAGTTGATGACCAGCTCTTTGTACATCATCGCCTGATTTTTCTAGTTGTGATCGCTCGAACCTCAAGCATATTTTTCCTTCTTTCCTTTGTGTTTTGATAATGTGTGGTATGTTAGATTATATTTCTGCCCACTTAAGAATCCTTTGGTGGTACAATGAACGGAATCATGCATCAATGACTCAGTGACACCTGCGTATTCATGTTCTTTATCAGAATAGTAATTGGGATTATGACTTCCTGTTGGGAATTGACTGTGCCTTAATCCCACCCTAGGCAATAGATGTTGCCCGCCTGTGTATTGATTTTGACTGGAATTTCAACACGACCAGCCCTTTCTACATCATTGCCTAGATTTTTCTAGTTGTGATTGCTCTAACCTCAAGCGTATTTTTCCTTCTTTCCTTTGTGTTTTGATGATGCGTGGTATGTTAGATTATATTTCTGCCCACTTAAGAATCCTTTGGTGGTATAATGAACGGAATCATGCATCAATGACTCAGTGGCACCTGCGTATTCTTGTTCTTTATCAGAATAGTAATTGGGATTACGACTTCCTGTTTGATTTATTTTTGGAGTCATGGTTTCACACTTCTGAACCTTTCTTGGCAATCTGACAGTGCCTTCCTATACCGTTACTTGTCATAACTGTGGCCATGGAACTGATCTCCGCGGATGTCCTCAAGCTCCTTTAGTTCCTGAAGGTAATGATGCCTGGTTTGTGCCAAATTTTATGCTGCTGCATAGCATACCGTCAAACCATCCATGGAGTTGTTGATGTTTAAGTAAATGAATTTTTTATTTTCCTTTCAGGTGATGCCAAGAATTGCAGCTCCCCTGATGCTGTTCACAAAGTAAGGCAACAATTAATTGAACAAATAGACTTGTGGTTGTCTCAGTGCCAATCCTTAGGTAGGAGTTCTATGTGATAAGAGTTGTGGCTGGGGAACGTATATAACAGTAATCATTATCTGATCTTAGTGTAATGCGATTACATTCCGAACGTGTAACGGCTCATCCGTTGAAGATATGCCATGTATGAGTGGCTTTTATGTATGTACATTACTTATTTGAACAACACGGAAAACATCATATGTATTGCCACGGTTTTGTATAATATTACTTCGGATTTAGATGTTGTGTCCTTATTCTTCCATTTTGCTGCACACTTATGGAATACTGGAAAAAAATGAGTTAGTGAACAGTTGCCTTTCCAATTCCACATTACTATAAGGAGTGGAGAAAACGGCACCGTTTGCTAATGATGAAAAAGCAATAGTAATTAGATTGTGCTTTTACTCCACCCTTTTTACCTCTCCTCTTTACACTGTGTCCTCGAAGATTGTACCAGTACATATATAGTGGAAGTCAATGCAGTTTCCAAAAACCAAGCTTGAAAAGGTTCAGTGTGTCACTATGCATGTCCTAAGTCCATGCACTATATAGTTGCAAAAAGAGAGTGGTGAAAAGCAGAAACAAATTCTCGAGAGAACCATTTTGAGGAGGGTGTCAAGTGCGACTACGGTTAACACAAGACAATGTTCTTCTTACGAACAAGGGAGAGAAATAATTTCTCTCATTAGCAGGATTTTTAACAAACAAAACTCTAAAAAAAAAACCGTCAGTAAACTGGAAGAAAGCTTCCATGCATGGCTCCTCACTGTTGTATTTTGGTCCGTAAAAAGGAGCCGTAGCCCCAAAAGATGTCGAAATTCTATTTGTATTTCTTTTCAACAGAACAGGGGAAAAGGAGGGAAGGATCCGTAGCCCCAAAAGATGTCAAAATTCTATTTGTATTTCTTTTCAACAGAACAGGGGAAAAGGAGGGAAGGATGTACAATCCACACTTGCAAGTTTCTCCTAGCCAAATCAGCTGCAACTGCTAATATCCATATTTATCTAGGTAAGCATGTCGATCGAGAGAGAGAGAGAGAGAGAGAGAGAGAGAGAGAGTCATTCATTTGGCTGAACCATTGCCTACCTGAATCAAAAAATGAGGTTAAATGAATAATGACAAAGGAGCATTAGACATCCATACATGAACTGTATCTATTCTGTCGAACCCCAAACCTGGTAGCAACGCAAAAATCTTGTTCTACTTAAAACCAAGCCATCATTTCTCAGATCCCCGCTCCAAAAATATAGAAGCAGATTCTGCATTCCGACCACAACTCTCTATCCAAGTCAAGATTTGGTAACAATGTCACCAATGAAAAATAGGGAACAAACGTGAGTCTTCTCCTGATGAAAAAAATTTGGTGGTTCTCTTTATTGCTATAACATTTACTCCGCGAGTTGTTTCAAATGTCCAAAGTTATCGAATGGACAAAATAATTTAAATTCTTCTTCTTGGCTCTGGGATTGGTAGTCAACAAAGAACAAAGTTACTTTCTCATTTCTTGTTTTTATGTTACTTTTAGGGTCTGCTGGCACAGCATTCCCTCTATACTCCCCTTTAATCTTTAGTGTCTTATCCGCTTTGACTTGATTTTATTCTTACCTTGCTCTTGATTTTAGAACTTCGATACTTACACATATATCAATATGTACATCTATTGCCTATATAATAAGCGCGAAGGTGAATTTGGTCTTCTTCTCATTTTCTATATGATTTTCTATTGTTGTGGTACATGGCATAGGATCTACGAGAGACATAACATTATAGCGGTTAGTTCCTTCACCGCTATAATGTTTGTCCCAATTTCAAATATGTGAGATTTGCTGCATTAAATACTATGTAAAAATATACACCACTTGATTTGTGTTTAATAAGTTGACATTGCGAGACTCAAATAAATACTTGTTTACATTATTAAAGCTGACCCAAATGTTAAACGATCACTGTAAAAATCTCGAGAGCTTGCAAAGAAATACAGATAAATTCCAATTGGTCGTGATAGAGGTGATTGACATTATTGATAAGGATTAATTTAGTTAACTAGCATAAATATTTGATAAGTATTCAAACAAAAGAATACGATGAGAAGGACGAAGTCCCATGGTCCTTATTAAAGGAACTAGCCTCACCAAATATAGAATATTGTCGATACTATTTGACAAGAATATTGTACAATATGGTGAAGACAACCAACAATGGTAGTTGAGAACATCAACAATTTTCATATGCGGAGATGGTACAAACCAATAGTAGCGTTAATTTGCAAACAATACAATAACACCAATAACGATGCCTAAAACATAGCCGTTGAGGTTTGTAGCAATTGGAAGTAATGTCGGAAGATATATAAAACAAATATATATAGCTATTATTTATCTTAATTATGTAACAGTGGCTACCAGTGCAGATGGTGAAATTTTACTTGTTAAATTTTGATAACATATATTATATAGGATAACCAGCATCGACCACATCACAAGTATATAAAAAATACATAATAAAAACATATAGGCATATGCTTATGTAAATCTGTTGCAGAGTGCCTGCATAAACTTGACATGAGTTGTTTGAAAAGACAGAAGAGCGCTTAAAAACCATCTCACGTAAATCTCAAATGTTGCTTTCCTAGTGCAAGTGAACCGGAAGGTAGCACTGTTACTTATTAACCAAAAGTGTCGAGGATTGCTATATTTTACTGCTTATTACGAATGGAATATTCGGAAGAAAATCATGGGGTACGTAACGTAATTGGCCCCCCTTTTGGGGGGTAACAGTAACACTTTCTCAAGTTTGGAGGAAGCCATTGTTATTTATTTATAGTACCAAACAATCAACCGAAAGTAAACTGGTCCTTAATAATTGAGGCATTATGGAATGAAACAACAACTTATGTGTGGGCCACTAGGAGGACTATGCGGTAGGTACTACTACTACTAGTATATTTTTTACAAGTGTATATATATATATATATATATATATAGTCCAAGACTTCATTCCAAGCATAGCATTGAAAAAAACAAGAGAGCATCCATTTTACGATGACAGTAAAAAAAATCTAACAGTAAAAAACAGAATACAATGCGGATTAAAACACACAAAAAAAAAAAGAGAGAATAGAATAATATAACTTGGCCACCAAACTGTCGTTTTTACAACAGTTGGTCCACCTCTTTATTCATAGTTTGTCCACTACACATGGCAATACATCAAGGGTGGGGTGGGCAGTGGCAGCCAAAAAGTGGAACCCGATACATACATATACATAGAAGTCAAAAATTGTGGTTATGGAGCCCACGGTTGAGTCCGGTCAATTGGTGGATTTGCTTTTCGCCCAATTTATCAGATTTGATTATTGGGATCAGATCATAAAAAAACAATTCATTGTGAATTCTTTAATCTCTATGAAAATGATTTGCTGCCTTTAATTGGACAGAAAAATTAATTAATTAAGTTACGTGCAAACTAGTCCAGACGTCTCACCATTGGTACTAAAAAAAGTTTGTGCGATGGAGTCGAGTCTCTCTGTCTGACTATGACTCCGTGTTGAACTATACTAAATGGCAATCACGTGTTGGTAAAAAAGAGAGAAAAAAGACTACAGTATAGACTATAGAGGAGAGGAGAGGAGAGGAGAGAAGAAAAGAAAGAATCAATCCCATAGTAGAGAGAGAGAGAGAGAGATAAACTCGTCCCCAAACCCAACCGAGGAGCCGTGTTTGACGCTTTCATCCTGTCGCCTAAAGCTAATTAACAGCTCACAACAACACAACACTCACCCCAATCGGAAACTCCCACACGCTCTCTCTCTCTCTCTCTCTAAAAGCGTAACAAGTGATTTCGTCTTGGTCCGAACTTCTTTGTATTTACCACTTGAAGACGGCGTCGGGCAGTCCACATCGATGTGGCCGCGATCAAAACCTAGAACCGCGTTCAGAGGAAATCTAGGGTTTTTGCGATAGTCCAGGCCTAGGAGGATTCTTCTATGGAAGGACTAGATAAGTCGTCTTCGTGTCTTGAGTCCGGTCCATGTACGGAGATCGAGAACCGAAACGGCGACGTAATTGAGTGCGACCCGATTGCAGAAATGGTCGACTCGCAGCATCTCGCCGGGGTTTCGCCGGTGGTCACAGCTGCCGGCGGTGGGGAGGCTGCTGCTCTTGCTGCGGTGCTTGTGGAGGTCAAGACGGAGGTCAACGTCGATGAAGAGGGAGTTGGTAAGCGGAGGCGAGGGCGGCCGGCGAGAGGTCAGCCCAGGCCGCCACCGATGAAGAAGATAAAAGAGGAGGAAGAAGAAGAGGATGTTTGTTTTATATGTTTTGATGGCGGGAGCCTCGTGCTGTGCGATCGCCGGTGAGTTTTGTTTTGGTTACTATTTGGTTAGTACATTTCAGCATTACTTTCTAGCTCTGGATCTACTGTAGTTCCTACTAACTAAAGCAACGAAGTACGCTTCAAAAATGACAACCTTTTTCATATTTGTTGATTGACTAGTAGTGATTTGTTTAATTTGTAGGGGCTGCCCAAAGGCATACCATCCAGCTTGTATTAAGCGGGATGAGGCATTTTTTCGATCGAAGGCTAAATGGAATTGCGGTATGTTGCTATGTACTTTGTTCATAAGACTACTACTTAGTGTTGCATGTGTTGTTGTTAGGTTATGCTGCCATATGTTTCTCTCATAAGTCATATGTAAATATCTTTGTGTTGGTTTTTGGATTGAATGTGTTATATTCTCCTCCATGATACTAAATTTTAGCATTTCGTACTCATCACATTGCCATATTACATGATGAGTTATCAACAACGGACAGCCTATAAAGCGAAAAAAGGTAATGAAGAAATTAATCGGGGATGCTCACGTTCTTTTGTTCCTATTCGCAGTATTTGTCGCCTTGTCGATTAAGGTTCTACTTTCACACTCGCACGAAAATGAATTATTGAGAATTACCTGACAAACTGGGAATGCAATTTAGCTTTCACACGTCAGTACGTCACACAATAGCGGAAACCACAATATCGATCGCCTTGTCGGTTAAGGTTCTACTTTCACACTCGCACTTAAATGAAATTATTGAGAATTACCTGACAAACTGGGAATGCAAGTTAGCTCTCACGCGTCACACAATAGCGGAAACCACAATATCGAATTGAGCTTCAAGACAGTAAGTACTACCTGAAGGGCCTTACTGTTTTGGAGAATATGACAATAAAACCACAACATGCATTGACTGGGGTGGTTGGAGCTTAAGTTGGATGTGAACGACTTTTGACACGTCATATCCAAAATTGAGGTATATTGACGGTTTGTTGGGAGGTTTTGAAACCTAACAATAACAGTGGGAGAAGACGCAAGAATAAGCTGCAGAAGCAAGGTTACAACAATTCGCCTTAATTGCTATGTAGTGTGATTGCGTCCGAACGATCCCTTATATTGCGAACTGGAATGGGGATTCATTCGATCGGATGAAAAAAATGGCATGCTGATGGTAAGTACACTCTCGTATAACAAAAAATTGATCACATTAATGATTAGATAAGTATGGCATCATATACAGATGCTACTTCTACTAAAACCATCCTAAAATGTTCCGCATTGGGAACGAACTAATTTTGTTCTGAGCAAATGATCCGGAGAATCCTACCCACACTGTGCCGCATTCTGAAGGATATGGCGTCCCGTTCCACTTACTTCAATGATCCACGATCTAGGTAACCCGGCTTTTCTAATTATCATTTAGTAGCGCCGGGGTCTTCTCTAATCATCATTTTGAATTCTATTATTTGCCTAGTGTACATCCCAACTGATTTATAGGGGTCCTACGTGGTGAAAACCAAATTCCGGTGGAAATGAAACAACGAATATGGTTCCTGTGTTAGGTGATTTATACTACAAATGCCATAATATCATTGTATGATTTTTTGTTTTTGTTTTTCTTGTATTTGGCAATGCTCACACTTCGTTAAGTGATTGTTTATAGTGAATTAAAGGTACCGAAGCTTACTAGAAGTGTAATATATGCAAATTATTTTTTTTCTGAATTTCTACGCAATATTCTGACACTTCTTGCAAAGAGGCTCATTTTGGACCTACCTATGTATCTGGCCATGTTTATAAATTAATATTCCAATTTTTGTTCAGTTAACCGTTGAATTAAACTCGAGTTCTGTTATTCTCCTCTAGTTTCTTATTGTACTGTACTTTACACATGTATTTATTGACAATGCTGAAACATGGTTTCAAGTAAATGGCAGTACATTGTAATTTTAATGTCAACATGGGAATTCTTAATTGTCTAGATGGATAAGAGGTAATAATAGGAGAGAATTAGATACGAAAGCATCTGTGAAAGGTAAGAGTAGCACCAATTGAAATACGTTAATAGAGAATAGACTAGAGTGGTTTGGTCACATGCAACAAAGACCAGTTTATGCAATGGAAGGAGGGACGAGACTACTGTCCTGCAAATGCTATTGGGAGGAGAAGGCCTAAATTGATTCCAATTCCACTTGAACTTTCCCTTGCTACAGTTGAATGCCTACAAAGACCAATAATTTTATCCATCTTTATTTTGGTTGATGCATGCGTATCATTAATCCTTGGCCATCAATGCACCTTTTTGGCGCTACTTCAACAGTCAGGCAATCTACCGAATTTTGGTCTTCCTATCTCTGGTTATTGCTTGCATGTATCAAATACTTATCTTATTTGGATATCCATTATTAACATTAATGCTAATACTAAGGTTGCACGCTCCTTTGAAATTCATTGTTGTGTTGTGAATTTCAGGATGGCATATATGTAGTATCTGTGAGAAGGCTGCGCATTACATGTGCTACACTTGTACATATTCATTGTGCAAAGCATGCACCAAAAAAGCTGATTACTTGTGTGTACGAGAGAATAAAGGATTTTGTACAACATGTATGAGAACTATCATGCTGATTGAAAACAATGATCAAGGGAACAAGGAAATGGTAGGCATAATTCTCCATCTTTCCATGTTGTTGAACTTTTCTTATAATCGCCTCTGATTTCGAACTTGGCTCAAGTCACTTGAATGAGCACAAGCTTAATGAAGGTCTTTCTCTATTCTCAAATTTGCTGTCTTCGCTCTATATATTTTCTAAACTTGGTCCAATCAGGTTTAGCTTTGAGGACTTCAGCCCCAAATTGAATCTTAGTGGATGGTTAAACTGCCTCACAAGTCAACTGTTTTTATTTTTATTTGAAGTCCTTTTAATGGGCTGCATAAGGACTGGAAGATGAGAGCCGGAGGAGTGTCGAGGAGACATTTTTGTGTGGTCAGCATGATGGGCATGGGACCAGAGTAGGACTTACAAAATTTGAGTTTTGGTGGCCCTGCTTTTCTCTCCCAACACACACACATACCTGCTATTTGCATCCGATGTAGAGGCAATGCGTGTAGTCTCTCATCTTTATGGCCATGCTTCTTATTTCATTTACAGAAAATGTCAGAAGGAAAGATACAGCAAACAAGATATAAAAAAGTAGTACTCTCTGAGAAAGATAAAGAGGTGGCTGGATGGTTCTTGATTTCCGAATTAGTAATATCTGAATGAATTCCCTATCTGCATCAAACATGTACCTTATGCTTTCTTATTAGTTCTTTCCTACGTTCTAATGCCACTTTAACTTATGCAAATACCTTGTGCAGCCTCAAGTAGATTTTGATGACAAGAGTAGCTGGGAGTACCTTTTCAAGGTCTACTGGGTATACTTGAAGGAGAAACTCTCTCTAACTGTAGACGATCTTATTCAAGCTAAAAATCCCTGGAAAGAAGGCGGTGCTGTGGCTTGTAACAAATCTTTGAAAATGCGTTATGGTGGTAATAACAGCAAAGTTTCTTCTTTTTTCAACATTCCTGTTGGTCAGCAGGAGTCAAATGATTCCGAAAGGAGGACAACGGAACAGCCAAAGTTACCTAACCATGGGGACTCTCCACCCACGAGTAAATCAAGTTGTGACCAAGGCAATGCTTCAAATGAATCCACTGAGTGGGCATCCAAGGACCTCTTGGAGTTTGTTGCACACATGAGGAATGGGGATACATCTGTGTTGTCTCAGTTTGATGTACAGACTCTTTTGCTAGACTACATAAAGAGAGATAATCTACGGGATCCCTCTAAGAAAAGCCAAATCATTTGTGATTTGAGGCTTAAAAAACTGTTTGGAAAACCTCGTGTTGGTCACTTTGAAATGTTAAAGCTTCTCGAATTTCACTTTCACATAAAAGAGGATTTCAAGAAAGACGTTATTCAAGGCATCATTGTTGATACTGTTCTGAGCCAGGCGGAGGTTGGTGGGAACAATGAGAACCTGCTGATGACGGGTAAAGATAAGAAGCGGAAAACTCGTATGAAGATTGAGGAGAGAGGACCACAAGTAAATCTGGATGAATATGCTGCAATTGATGTTCACAACATTAACTTGATTTATTTGCGTCGTAATTTGATGGAAAGCTTAGTTGTGGATTCTGGGAAATTCCACGAAAAGGTGGTTGGCTCGATTGTGCGAATAAGAATTTCCAATAACGATCAGAAGCAAGATATGTATAGGCTTGTCCAAGTTGTAGGTATACCTTTATAGCATTTTAATATAATCTTAATCTGGATTGTAAATGGTATATAATCTCCTTGTTAGGAAAAAAGGGTTAATGATACAGACATCTGATAATCTGCAATGTGGATATCTGTCTTTTAGGTACGAGTAAGGCGGCTTTACCTTATAAAATTGGGGAAAAGACAGCAGACTTCATGCTGGAAATATTAAACTTGGACAAGAAAGAGACCATATCCATTGATGTGATTTCAAACCAAGCCTTTTCTGAGGTGATTAAACATGATACTTGACTTCATACTCTGTTACTCCTTGATTCGCTTCTTTTTGGCACCCACCAATGGTTAGATAAACCATTTCCTATATTTTGGGATCGTTTCTGGGAAAAAAAGTTTTGCTCTTTGTATGGATCTTATATAGATATGGTTTTATGAAATGTTTAGTTTTATTTGTCCTTTTTTGGCTTAACACTAAATGAGTACTGTGTGTTTTACTCTCATACCTGGATGAAGTTTTATAGGTATTGCTGGGCTTATTTTTGTGTTATAAAACCTATTATTGACATGATTCTATGACCAACAACAGTCTAAAGCGCTCATCTGCTTATAATTATGTGGCAATTTCCGCCCCAGCAATCCTAACTGGCCAATAATTGAGCCCACCCGCAGATAACAGAAAGCATCACTCGGCGGAAAGAAATGATGGTTACTTTTCGGGGTTGACAATGGATGCATGGGTGAAAAAGAAAAGGAGAAGAAAAGACTGATAGGGTGATATTGTTCGTTATTTTTAGACACTCATTTATTTATGCTAAATAGTGGTTTTGGGCTATTATGGACAACTTCGGATGCATATTGTCAAAGTATGTCACAAACGCGAAATTTAAACTTGGTCTTGAACAAATGCTATACTAGACATGTATAATCCCCAAGTACCAGGTTTGTCATGCTTGGCAACAAATCCTTTGTAATGTGTTCTTGTTCCAAGGTGGACCAACTATTGATTTGTGCTGCATATCACTGACTATGTTGTTCTTTTCTCTTTTGTTGTTCAAAAAAAAAAACTGACTAGGTTTTGTTGCAAATGAGTCGGAGATATATGGATTAGATTAGGTTATCTGCATGAAGTCAGATATTTAAACCTAGACTCCATTCAAGTATTTTATTTTGGAGATTCACTACACAACTCTCTGCTTTTGTGCATGAATACCTGGTATTGTTACGAGATATCATCTTGTTATCTGTTTTGATGTAATATACTTTTTCAGGATGAATGCAGACGTTTGCGTCAAAGTATTAAATGCGGGCTTGTTAAAAGATTAACCGTAGTAAGTTTATATCTATATATGCTACTTGTACTTATTCATCAAAACATATATGTAAGATTTCTTGCTAAGGATATCCATGCATGGTTCTAGGGCCAGGTACAGGAGAAAGCAGTCGCACTTCAGGAAGTGAGACTGAATGATGTAAGTTGTTTAGCTTTCTATTATAATGCACAAGCACCAGATAATGGTGCAGATTTGTTATCTACTCTCTCTCTCTCTCTCTCTCTCTCTCTCTCTCTCTCTCTCTCTCTCTCTTTCTCTCTCTCTCTCTCTCTCATTAATCGATCTATTGTCTTGTCATGGTTACCGCATGTTGGTAGACTTGATTTCAGAATTCGCTCTGCTCCTTTGATGATCCTCTTATTGCTTTCTTTTTTCCTCTTTGCTTTATTTACTAGTGGCTGGAAACAGAGGTGTTACGGCTAAATCATCTTCGGGATCGAGCGAGTGAAAAGGGGCATAAAAAGGGATATCCTTTTGTTTATCGAGTGTTTTTTTGAATATTTCATAGCTCATATCACAAGATCTAATATCTTATACCTGATAGAAAGATTTTCACATCAACTTGAACTATTTAGTTATCAGATTGAACTATTTGTATATATGTGATATGGCTGTTGGAAGAACCAGCTGAAGCAAAGAGAACAAAAGAATAAAGAAAAGAAAGAAGTTAAGGCTTTTGTCTCTGTTTGGAAATGGAATTGAGGGAGTGTAAAGATACGAGTCCACATGACCTCGTAAACATGGCCACAAATGGGCCAAGCCTAGCTTGTGGTGTTTGGCCTTGGCTCAATTACTTGAAAGGTATGTGCGGGCTAGGTTAGCGTACATGACAAGCCCAGCAGCGCAGCCATGCATACTCATGAGCTTACCAGCATATTTTGGCTTTGCTTAGTAAGTCTAAGAATTGCTTTGAAACTGTAATCAGGAGTTGTTAATACCAGCTTAGTGCCAGACAAAACCTAGACAAAACCTTGAAACAGTAGTTTGTCTTCTCCTTTTGGAATGTTATTGTATGTACTTGTCAGAGTCAAATGGTTTAATGAACCGCCGAGAAGTTTAGAAAATCACAAACATACATCATATGCTAATTTTTGGAACACAACCAGCTGAGACCCGGTTCAGTTCTTTTATTAGACGAGCTATTAAATGAAGCTCGGGCTTAGCTCATCGAATATTAAATGACCCCGCGAGCCAAAACTTGGATCAACCGAATTTTGTTTACTGAACTTAGTAATAGATGACTTCACCATACATACATTTACCATTATGGGTCAAATGTCCAGAGAGACCTAGGGCAGATGCTGATCCTGGAGACTTTAAGGTAGCTTCTCTGCATAGTTAAATTAGTATAGCTGGAGTCTGTTCTGAGGGATGAGCCTAATGAACGTGCAGGTAGCTATGGATATACAGGTAGCCACAATAGCATGTTAGATTATGTAGTTTCTTCATTTCCATTGAAGTTTGATGACTGCTTTGTTTGTGAGTTTCTTACACTGAGCTCTTCCATGGTCGTGGGCAAAGCGAATAAAGATTTAAGAACACTTCATGGTGAAAATAGTCAAGGTAGTGGGGAAAAAAGATTCATGCCAACTTGTTGCTGCAGTTCCAAAAAAAAGAAAAAGAAAGAAACTTGTTGCAGCTCAAGTTTTGGGAAGCTTGTACCCATCATGCGTAAAATTAGTTTGAGAACCCAGTCTGAGACCAAATGCTGTTGCCCGTTCATAATCTAGCGGAGTCACTGACCTTTCAAGCCATTTCTTAGTATCTCCTGAAACTAAATACGAATTGGAAGGAGTGAATCTTTGTTTTCATGAAATAAATAAGGGAAAATTTCAAAATGGCATCTGAACTTTGTACCAAATGTCACAGAAACACCTGAACTTAAGTTTATTTCAATTAAACACCTGTACTAACAAAATCCCCAAATTTAGACACCTAAACTTAAGTTTATTTCAATTAAATACCTGTACTAACAAAATCCCCAAATTTAGACCCCGCCATTATATTCCGTCCCAAAAATTGCTGATATGGCATCTCCAACCCGTTTAACTTGCCCCATTGCACATGTTTCCAACAGGGGATGATGCATCCAAGCGAAACCCATCATTAGAAGTATGCTGAGCAGAAAGAAGAACTGGGTTTGGGCAAAAAAACATGTGCAATGAGGCAACTTAAACGAGTTGGAGATGCCATGTCAGCAATTTTTGGGACGGAGTATAACGGCGGGGGTCTAAATTTGGAGATTTTGTTAGTACAGGTGTTTAATTGAAATAAACTCAAGTTCAGGTGTCTAAATTTGGGAATTTTGTTAGTACAAGTGTTTAATTGAAATAAACTTAAGTTCAGGTGTCTCTGTGACATTTGGTGCAAAGTTCAGGTGTCATTTTGAAATTTTCCCAATAAATAAATAGGGTTGTATGGGTAATGCTGATCAAGTTGACTGGCAGTTTGTAGCTTCAGGGATCTACACTAAGAGAAACTGTTTTTAATGGATAGATGGAAGTCTTCGAAGTTATTTTTTGTCTGATTGTGAGTTATTCCAAACTTGCTTTTTCTGTTCTATCCCAGAGATTCCTGTGCATCATAGTTCATACTATCAAGCTGCAAATCCGATGATATATTTATGTTCTGCATAATGATCCCATACAAGATAAAATGGCAAGGAAATTGGTTCCTCTCTCTCTCTCTCTCTCTCTCTCTCTCTCTCTCTCTCTCTCTCTCTCTCTCTATTTGAGGACTAATAATGGGAATAAAACTTTCCTATTTCATTGAGGATTCCTTGACTCAAGTTCACGCTCAGAGAATGTATAGAGAAATTAGAGCTTCTGAAGACACCGGAGGAACGCCAGCGCAGGTTGCATGAGATTCCTGAGGTTCATGCCGATCCTAAGATGGATCCGAATTGTGACTCCGATCAAGATGTTGGAGAAGTTGACGATAAGAAACAAGGTCCCTTGCATTGCCTAGAAAATATAGAACATGACCTTTATAAACGATCTATTTCACTTTTCTTCATTCATTCAGAGAAGTCTATCATATTGACTATTGCTGGTGATATATGCAGGTGATAATGTTAAACCAAGATATTCTGGGTTCGGTAGAAAAAGGAGGGAGTCAATCTCTGCACAGAATGGTGATAGTCAGAAGAGTTCGGGGACTAGGCCGTGGAAAAAGTTAAATACCTGTGGTCAAAATAGAAGCCTGCCTACTAAATTTTATTTGGAAAATGGAGCTCCTAGCAGGGTTGTACAGAGAGCCTATGACTCCTGTTATGAGGGCAAGGATTCATGTGCAACAAATTGTTCGGCAAAACCGGGGAACAGGGTTGACTCTTGTGGTTCTGTGGGTGGTGGTCAGAACAATCAAGCTGTGCTGAGGTCTGAATCTTTTCGTGTGCGTGCACCAGAAACTTCCATTTCATCTCTCTCTGCTGGGAGTGCACCATCTGCGAATGATAGTGAAACAGACAAATTGTGGCACTACCGGGACCCAAATGGAAAAATTCAAGGACCATTTTGTGTTGTGCAGCTGCGCAAGTGGAGTACAACTGGATACTTCCCGCCTGAAATGAGGATATGGTGCATAAATAATGAAGAAGTTGACTCTGTTCTCTTAACTGATGTATTGAATGGGAAGTTCTGTAAAGTCTTTCCGTTGCAGTCCAATATCTCTTTACCATCTCAGGGAGTTATTGCCCCTGGTAATAGATTAAATTACTTGGATGATAGGAGCAGTGGCATTGTGAATACAACTAGCATGAACGGTAATAAGGTAGTAGCGCCATATACTTGTAACAGCGAATCCACGAATAGTGATGGTTGGGGCTCTCAATCCTCCAATTGGCAAGCGCCTGTTAATAAAACTGATGGTCCCACAGGAAGTTCTTCTCAGTTCTTGGACTCGCTCAAGCCTAACAACGTTAATTCTGATCATCCCCAGGTGAATTGTCCACTCGGACAGCAGGATGGAACTTCTTTACATCAAGGGAAGAGACAAGAGGAAAAAATATGTAGCTTTGCTTCAACTGATGGAAATTTGACTTCACATGAAAGCACAACATTTCAGGCTAGTGGTGAAGAGAGTCATGTGAACCAATCTCAGGGCTCTCCAGGACAGTCATCTGGTGGAAATTCAAAGAATGGGGATTCTAACTCTGGTTTTGAATCTGTGGCTAGGTCATCTGATTCATCAGATCCAAAATTGGAAACCAATATCCCAAGTCTACCCAGTCCAACGCCAATAACTAGCAATGGGGACTTGGAAGGTCAGGCGATTAAAGCTGAGCCTTCTGCGCCTTTAAGTCTTCCTGTGCAAGATTCTGGTTTATATAACCTGCCAAGTCCAAGTCCAAGTCCCACACCAGAGCTGAGTTATAGTGACGAGAAAGCTGACTCAAATATGCAAAATCTGCCAAGTCCCCTGCTGATGCTAGGGGATGGGAACAAGAAAACTGAGGCTGCTGAAAATAAACAACCAGCCTCCTCAAAATGTCCTGTTCAAGATTCTGGCTCCAGTGGGAGCAGTGCTTCTAGTCTGGTGGTGGGTGGCGAGAGACAATGTCGTGAAACAGCGGATGAATGGAGTGGATGTTCCCCTGCTCGTGCAAAACCCTCTGTTGAGGAAGGGGATTCAGGCCTTGGTTCTGTGACTTCGTTGAAACCGCCTGAATTGGCCAGTGATCACGCAGCTACTCCTACTTCTAAGTGTGACCAACTTACTCCTCCTTCCCCACCACAACCTGTATTCAATGAATCCACATGGCGTCTTGAGCCCATTGAGTTTAGCACTTTGGATGAAGAATCGGTCTCAGATCTGTTAGCTGAAGTTGATGCAATGGAGTCTCAATGCGGCTTGGCTTCCCCTACTTCAATGATGTACTCTGATGATGAATTGTTTCAGGATCCTAATAATGATTGTTTCACTAACATTGGTGTATTGAGCCATCCGCTTAATTTAGGCAGAAGTGATGCTTTGAGCTCCATGAGGGATATTACTCTACCTCGTCAATCCATGATGACAGATGAACCACTTGGTGCGGCTCAGGCTCGTGTTAGTGATCATGTAAAAAGGTGTAGTGTGAAATCCTCTACAAACTTTGAAGTGGATGTGGAAACGCAGCCCACTTATTTTTCAGTTAACAAAACTGAAGCTGGTCCTAACAGGCAACCAAACACTTCTCAGAGAGCGGAGCAGAAACCCATGAACGCTAGCTGGGGAACAATGCAGGGAAATATGAACTTGGGTTTGGGAGGAATAAATAACGTGGGATGGGGATCTGGTTTGGGGACAATACAGGGAAACATAAACATGAACTGGAGCACTTCAGCTGGATTTATGGGGTCTGAGAGCTTTCCAGTATATGGTGGGGAGAAATTTGTAGGTCTAAGTGACTGGGAGTCATCATGGAGGAGGCAGTCAATACATGGCAATGGCGGCGGTGGTGCAGAAAGTTACTCTAGGGCTCCTCCCAAAGGGCAGGGAGTTTGTAAATTTTACGAGAATGGAAATTGCACGAAGGGAGCGTTTTGTGACTACTTCCACCCATGATGAGGAGGTTCCTGTCTATCTGGTGCATTAAAATTACTGTAAAATCATTTTTTTGGTAGAACAAGCGTCATCTACATATTGCTGATGTTGAAGTGTAGCTGAGAAATAGTACTCAGTTACAATGGCATAATACAATTTTTTGCTTCAGGTAGCTTGGCTGTTTTGCAGAACGATCGTTGGTAGATATCGACCTGGAATAGCTTGGCAGGATAGAGTGACATTGATGCCTAAGAGAGAGTGTAGATAATTTGTTGTTAGTTGTCAAAAAAGACCTATTCAGCTGGTTTCTATTCTATATCTTGCAACCAAATTACTGGCTATGCAGTTTCACATATATACTAATCGACATGTTTTATTGGCTAATGCATTCGTTGATGAAGAGGCTGTAGTTAGATAATGGGGTTGACATGACATTTCGTGGCTTGCTTCGGCTTGTATGTGTGTCTTCAACGCTAAACTTCCTGTGGGATTTTTGAACGGGAATAAGAAAGAAAAGATAGATAAGACATTGCAAACAGAGAAACCAAACTCCTTTCTTTTAATGGGTGAATTGGAAATATCTATATTCTAATATAAGGTAGAGCAGAATTTGGCGTCCCCATTTTCAAAACTGTTCGACTAGGAAATCTTTGTGTAGTGGGCCGAACAATGGAGTAGCCCTGTGGGCCGAACGGCATTACCCGCGGAGGGCCAGCGTTTCCTCTACGCCTAGGAAGCGCATCTATTGGGCTCATCCAAACAATTGGGCCGGACTAGTTCAGTTGTTCTGATCCTATTATATCCGGCTCAGGCAGACAGGTTCCCCAAACGGTTCGGCCGTACCCTATCGGTACGCCTCGCGTGGTACAGGGAAGGCAGCTCATCCATTTTTTTTTTGATCCGCAGGCAGCTCATCCATGAGCACTTAATTGTCTAGCTCCATACGTCATGACTGAGTAGGGACGGCAATGGGGAGGGTCGGGGGTGGATACCACTATCTCCGTCCCCGATTCTCGAACTCAAATTCCTCCCCATCCCCGCCCCAATACCCACCGGGGATTTATTTTTACCCTCTATCCCCGCCCCAAACGGGTAACGGGGATCCAAAGATCCCAAAACTTTTTAAAAAAAAGTCACCTGCCATAAAATACGAACCAAAAAACTAAATTCAAAAAAAAAAAAAAAAAACAATCTACGCTGCCATTACAAACCAAATGCCAAGGAAAATAGTCACAGTTGCTGTCATAGTGCCATTACAAACCAAATCAAAATGAAAACAGTCACATCTGCTGCCCTAGTGCCATTATAAACCAAATTTAAATTAAAACAGTCACATAGTTGCTGCCATAGTGTATTACAAACCAAATTGAAATAAAAACAGTTTCAAACAAACAAGATGAGTAGGCCAGTGGGGCTTGGGATTGGAGACGTAAGTCTTTAGAGAGGCGACTGGAAAATGGAAAAACCGTAACTTATCTATATATATAGTAGGCTAGTGGGGCTGGGGCGGGGATCAGGAACCCTAAGTCCCTAACTTATGTATATATATATATAGAGGAATTTTCAAGTGAGGGATCCCTCATTTTGTTAAAATGAGGGACTTTCATTTTCCGATCAAATTTTGAAAATCCGAACCGTTCAATGTGTGCAGAACGTAATTTTAAGGGTCCCGGTGAGAAATCAGCAAAAAAAATGACTGGGAAGGGCGTCATCCGAGCAGTTTTTTTTAACCGTTCAATGAAAACTGCTCGGATAAAGCCCTTCCCGGTCATTTTTTTTGCTGATTTCTCGTGGGGACCCTTAAAATCACGTTCTGATCACTTTGAGCGGCTCGGATCATCGAAATTCAATCGGGAAGGGGAGTCCCTCATTTTATTAAAATGAGGGATCCCTCACCGGAACCTAACTCTATATATATATATATATATATATATATATAATTATGTATTATATATAGTAGGCTAATGGGGCAGGGATCGAGGCGGGGCGGGTACTACCTCATATCCACCCCCTACCCGTTCCCCACTTTTTTTTAAAAATTATCTCCATACCCTATCCGATCCCTAAATAATCCCCGGATCCCCTACCCATTTGGGGCGGGAAACGGGGCGGGGCAAGCGAAATTGCCATCTGTATGACTGAGACCAGCTGAAGCGTTTTACCGGCTTTGTCGAGTACGTGCACACTCAGAAGGAGTTCGTACATGTGAGCAATAATCGCCTCTCTGATGTATGTGACATCAGCCCAACCAGTTACCTCGTGTGTCGGTCTGTCGGACATGCATATGCTTAGAAGGCAAGGACTTCATATATACTTTTAAGTATAGTGACAAACTCCGAAGACAATAATTCTATAACCACATTCATTTTACACACCCAAATGTACACCCACACATACTACATGTTCTAGTATATTTGGAGCCTACACACTTGAGCATGTGGATGTGTGTTTAAGTGTGGTTATAGAAGAACTCCTCCAAAGAAGTACGTTGTTTACTCTACCTTAAAACTCTTCCATTCTTACCTCCTCTCCTCCATTCACTTACTTAACCATCGGAATATTTTCCGGTCACCTCCGACTAATTAAGCACTAACGGAGGATATTCACTGTATAGGTGCGACGCAGAAGCTTGACTTGATCCAAATCCGAACTAGAACCCTTCTTGCAGTGGCGGCTCAAGAAATTTGTGATAGCTTGTTCAAAAATTACCTTAACTCTACTAGCTGATGTATCAACCAATAATATATGTGCAAAACCTCATGTATTAATATAAATAGTGTAGACAAAAAAAACATGACTTTTATTTTTAGAAAATTAACTACGAGGCAAAATGAGAACTTAAAAATATGTACCATATTTTTTAACAAAAAATCAAGGGGAAATTACAGTAAGCCCCCTTCAACTATACTTCGGTAACGAGTTGCCCCCTTCATCGTTTAACTCGGACACTTAACCCCCTTCATCGTTTATCGCGTGACACTTAAGCACCGTCCGTTAGTGAGCCATTATGAATTTAACGGAAGAAGGTCATGTGAGCAGTACATGACCATATTAATGACAGGTCATACCCTTATAAATACATAAGTGTTCCAAATTTCAATCTGTTTGAACCGGGGGAAAGATTTTTATTTTCTGATCATTTTATCCTAAATGATCATAATTAAATTTTGACTATAGAACTCTGGTTGACTAGTCCTAAGAAAGTCGTAGAATCAAATATCTCTTATGGCTATTCAACGAGAGCCATAAAGTCAAAATTTAATTATGACCATTTAGGATAAAATAATCAAAAAATTAAAATCTTTCTACCGGTTCAAACGGATTGAAATTTGGAACACTTAATTTTTCAACCTCTTTAGAGACCGTTTATATATTAAAAAATATGGTTAAAAAATTAAGTGTTCCAAATTTCAATCCGTTTGAACCGGTGGAAAGATTTTAGTTTTATGATCATTTTATCCTAAATGGTCATAATTAAATTTTGACTCTATGACTCTTGTTGATTAGCCCTAAGAGATATTTGATTCTACGACTTTCTTTGGGCTAATCAACGAGAGCCCTAAAGCCAAAATACAATTATGACCATTAAGAATAAAATGATCAGAAAACTAAAATCTTTCCACCGGTTCAAACGGATTGAAATTTGGAACACTTAATTTTTTAACCATATTTTTTAATATATAAACGGTATAAAGAGGTTGAAAAATTAAGTGTTCCAAATTTCAATCCGTTTGAACCGGTGGAAAGATTTTAGTTTTTTGATCATTTTATCCTAAATGGTCATAATTAAATTTTAACTTTATGGCTTTCGTTGATTAGCCCTAAGAGATATTTGATTCTACGTTCTTAGGACAGGTCAACAAGAGTCCTAGAGTCAAAATTTAATTATGACCATTTAGGATAAAATGATCAGAAAACTAAAATCTTTTTCCTGGTTCAAACGGATTGAAATTTGAAATACTTATGTATTTATAAGGGCATGACCTGTCATTAATAAGGTCATGTATTGCTCACATGACCTTCTTCCGTTAAATTCATAACGGCTCACTAACGGACGGGTGCTTAAGTGTCACGCGATAAACGATGAAGGGAGTTAAGTGTCCGAGTTAAACGATGTAGGGGGCAACTCGTTACCGAGGTATAGTTGGAGGGGGCTTACTGTAATTTCCCCAAAAATCAAATTTTTTTTTTTTAAAAGTTGTTGTATTGCGTAGTCAATAGTGTTTTGAGAATGGAGGGACTTAAATTTTAGAGTTATTCTAACTAGATGAGTTATCATATTTTTTGCCAATATTTAATCGGTGTATTAATCTACTAAAACCATTTTGAAAGAAATCGTAGAGAGTATGTTGAGGCCAACCCTTTTTCAAAAATATATTGTTCATTAGGATGTCATGATGAGATTTTCTATCTTAATCTTAAATTCGAAGGAATATTATTCAAGCTAACGGGGAATGTATGTTATTGAAAATTTTAAAGCTTTGTCTTTAATTCTACAAGCAAACGAGATTAAAAAAAATAAAGTAGTTATTGTTACAAATGCAAAATTAACACATTAAGACCATCGACAATAGAGAGGGAGAGAGAACACATGCATAATACTTAAACCACAGATTCTTCTTTTTCTCTTTCTTTTTTTCAATTAGGATTGTGAGTTTTTATTTGAGATAATGTGTTAGGTGTTCAACTATGAATTATTTGGATTGATGGAATGTAATTGGGTTGTGATTGAGTGTTCAATTGCTTGAGTTGGGTGTTCAATTATTTTTGGGTTAAGTGTTCAAGACTATGATTATTAGAATTAGGTGTTCATTGATATTATTTGAGTTGGGTGTTCAAAAAGAAGTTAGCCCATAATTTTTACATATATTATAAGCAAAAAAAATTTGTTTCGGTGTTCATGTGATCATGAAATGGTGAATGTAGAGCCGCCTCTGCCTTCTTGAGCATACTCGGGCTAAATCGACTCACTTCTGTTCTTGGTCATCTAACAAATGTGAAAAGTTGAAGAAAAACATACAGTATATATTTTCTGCTTTTGACTACTGTAATGGAATATGGTTAGCTGCCGTAAATATATCAATTTCGCTGAAAAATCAACTTTTAAAACAGAAGATTGGAATTCCTAAAACATATACTTGTTGATGGTAATGTGTCATCAAAATTAAAAGCACCTGCGACAAAAAAAAGTTCATTTTTTCCTTGTCATTTAAAAAGTCGCACAAAAATGGTACTGTAGTAAAAAATCAGAGGAAAGAGTGGAGTCTTTTTAAAAAATTTGTTCCCTGCTAGAGCGGCAGAGGGTAGAGAGAGGTTAGATTAGCAAATGTGGAGGGTGTTTTCATTAGCTTGATTCCAAATTCTGGAATCTGGAAATCAATCCGTTTAGGCCAATCTCAACTCAACGCCATAAAAGTAGCAAGATTTTTCAGAGGAAGCGAGCTACGTTGTTTGGACTGTTTCTTGGAATTTCCCAGATTAGTCGGCACGTATTTACGTAGTACGTACTCCTTATTTGGTACTCGACGTACTCTATGTTGAGTCCGGTGAGTCACTTATGGTAAAAGTCATTTTTACAAAATTATATAAGGCCCAGTAGTACCATCAAGAGAGAGAGAGAGAGAGAGAGAGCGATGGAGGAAGAGACGGGCAAAGAGAAAGGAGGAGATAAAGAAAGCCCTAACAACAACAACAACAGCAGCAGCAATCAAATCCACAAGGAAAGTCCAGCGAAGAAGGCCAAGTCATGCAAGGGATGTGTATATTACTCATCCACCCTCAAATCCAATTCTCGCAATCCTCTCTGCGTAGGCATCCCTCGCTCCCTCCCCCAAGGTACTCCCTCATCTCATACATACATACATTCCTCCATCGGCCTACCTGTAACCGCATAGACACATGAATATAAACCCCTTGCTCGCCCATTTCTTTGCACTTTTCAATTCTCGTGCTTTTGTGCTGCTTTGCCTTATTCATCTTATCTGCTTTTGTGCTGCTTTGCCTTATTCATTTTCTTTTGATCTTGGGTTGGGGTTTTTGTAAATTACAAGCACTTATTTCAAAAAGATCCCACTTTTTGCACAAACGGGTGAATCATCTCTTCAACGTGAATCTTTTAGGCTACTCGATCTTTCAGTTTTGAATTATTCTGATTATGATTACAACCAAGGCTAATTGTCAGCATAACGAGTCATTTAGATTACGCATTCATTCCACAAAAGATCCCTTTTCACGTGCAAACTGGTTTATCTGTATGACTTTGAATCTTTTTGGTTAATCAAACAACGGATTGTACTGATTGTATAATTAACGGAGTTGTTTGTGAGCTAATGTCTCATCCTATATCTTTCTTTCCTTACTGATAAGGCTTTAGTGCGACTGACAAGTGACAACAAGTTGGATCCTGCACTTCATCTCTCAGTTAGTCTTCTTGGTGTGTTGTTTTATTCCCTCCTTGTGGCCTGGTTTTGGTCTCACTTGATTGTTTATGGTATTAGTTGACTTCAATTTTGTGGAATAGTGTGTTGGGTCCAATTGAAATAGGGCTTCATTTGCATTACTTAAGCTGGTTATGGGGATGGAGAGGCTCTATTGCAGAAACAGAGATCCATCACCACAGTTGATGGTATATAATCCTTCGAGGTTTCGTCAAAATGAGAACCTCTCTAGAGTTTCTCACTAGTTGAGTAATAATTGGGATATTATCTTGCTGGATTCCCTCAGCCATGCCATGCTACTTTTGTTTGGATACCATGTAGATGTAGTACACAAAGACGATGTGCCGATGTTTGTTCTGGGGGATAGAATTGGGGACGAGGGGACAAGTGATACTGCCGGACCTGAATGCATCAGTATATGAATTAGTATGATGTGCTATTGGATGAGTTTATAAATACCAGGAAGAGGGATTTTGTCCATATTTGGTAACGGAATTTAAAAAGGAAGGAACTTTGATGAAGTTATCCATTTTTTGGTTGGTGGATGAGGATTTGTTGTGCAGTCAAACAACTAATCTGCCTCATCCAGCATCTGGTGAAACAAACTTGGACTTGATGCTGTTGACATAAGGGCTCCATGTGTTTTCATTCGGCTCCAACTCCAATACCTGAGACAAACGTGGCCTAATGGGTGTTATGGGTTGTTCCTGCTTGTGGCAGTAATGGACGAATGTCAGAATTGAAGTGTATGCATACTTATATGTACTTATACATGTATTTGTACGCACATGTATAGTTAAAGTGTGATAGCTTTGCACTAAATACGAACATCTATCGGAGGGTAATCTTTCCCTTCTATATGCCTCTGAAAATTGTTTTTTTTTTGTTTGTTGAAAACAACTGTGAAATATTCAAGAACCATCATTTAGGTGATGTCTTGCCAGTACACAGTATGAAAACTCTGTACATTAATCTGAAAGTGGAGAAAGATCTGCTTACCCCCTTAATCTTTGTTGATCATGTACACAATCAGTGCATCTTGCAAGAATAGTACGGCCGTCAATATTGCTTGTTATAGTTGATATTGTTCTTTGAGAAGTTAGCAATTATATGAGCTCAGGGGATTAAGGGAATGCCAAATGTATTTACCAAAGTGGCCTACTACTGAAGGGCCCTATGCAGTTCGGTTGATAAGAAAAGGATCTATTAGATTAAGAAATTGGTCAAGTGAAGGACTGGATTCCCTCGAATCCTTGCCGAACAAACTACTAGAGATTGAGAGTTAGAAGTCTCTAGCCAAAGACTCTCCAAGCCATTTTGATGACTATAGCCAAAGACTCTCCAAGCAATTGGATTCCTTTCTCGCTAAATGAACCACATCAAAAAAGAAAAAAGAAAAGCAACCATTTCCCACTATCTCCTTCTCCTCTTCCCTACTGTAATCTCCCCAACAATGAAGAAGTTGTAGCCCTTCCTCTGGGGAAACCCAAACCACTCAAAACCAAGAGAGAACGCAAGCCCAAAGCTCCAATGCCATCAGAAATGAAGTAGATGGGCATCCCTCCGCATGGAAGTACAATACCGATTTATGATGTTTCTAAATCTTTGTATTAAATTAACCATGAGAATGTGTAACGACTACCAATACCTTAACTGTCCGGAGCTGCTAAATATGTGGAGGGAAAGTTCTTTTGCTTCTATTCACAAAACCTTTTTGAGAAAACTGTCTTGTCCTTTCCCAATAAGGAAAATCACGTTTTGCATTTCGAGCACAAAACTTTTGGAGGATATGTGTTTCACATTACAAACCTTGGGTATACAATTTGGTATTGTACAATGCATTTTTTGTGAGTTTTTCTTGATAACCGGATGTCTGGGCCAACTTATGCACACCTCGACTAATTTCGGGGCTCTGAAGTTATCGATCGGGCAAACCCTCCAGTGGCCCCAAGGTTTGGAATCTTTGGCTTCAGTTGGATTCGAACAAGTGACCTCATGGAGGACAAGCACTTATTAGTTTACTCATTCTTACTTGGCCAAACCCCTTGGTGTTGCATTTTTGTGAGGTTCCTGCATATAATTATGTTTCTGCTTGAAGTTTTCATGAGAACTATAAATGGATACTGATCTCCATGTTTCGTAACTAGTACCGCTCTACATAGTTGGAGTATCTGAGATTGAAGCCTCTAGAGAGGGTAGAAGCCTTGCAGATTTCAAGTATGCTTGTGTTGGTTACTCTGTATATTCGGATCGGAAAGGCAGTTCTGTGGATGCTCAAGAGACGCAAGCAGAATTGCCGATCTGTGTTGGCCTCGAGGTTATCAACTCAATATTTTTGTATTCTTTACAGTTTTATTTTGGTTCTTAATGTTGCAATGATACCTTATGGTTTCATTGTTAATATGTTATCCATCGTACCATGTTGCTCATGTGAGCTATTGTGTATTGATATTGTTTCTAGAGATGCAAATGATAGTTTTATCATTGGGAATTTGTTGAATTGTACTTATTTTAAACTCTTCAATATTGTTTGTCTACAAATTACTAACAGTTAAGTCATGCTATGTACGGAAATTAAGAAAATAGGTGTAAGAAGATATGTTCGAACAAAAAATGTTGGCATTTCGTATTTTTCATACATATTCCTGAATGTGGTGGATGAATTACATGATTGTGAGTTGTGTGATAACTCAATCCAGTACTTAAACCTGAATTACTGTGGTGGAAAGAGTAATTGTGTATGATACCTTCAAGTCCGATCACTTGAGACTTTGTGAATCAATTAAAAATAGGTTAAAAAGGGATATGCCTGGTCTCGTGGCCTATTTGTATACGGGTGGTATTCCCTTAATGCCTTCATCTATATAGTTATTTACTTATTAAAAAAAAGGGATATGCTTGGTTTCTCCATTGTGTTGGTTGTGGGTAGAGTAGAGACCGACATCGTTTGAGTGATAGCCTGAACCTAGATCTTAGTTGCAGGAACCACCTATGTGGGTGGCAAATCCACCTCATAAGCTCGCTCCCACGCTCCCAAGTCAGACTCTACGAGGAACCATGCTCCCATTGAGAAAGGAACCGGCTCCCACCTAGGATAGAGCCTTTGAGGCATATAAATCCCAAAAGAAACAAAAATAGAAGATACCAAGCAAGAGAAAATACAAAGTCGTGATAAGATAGTAGAAAAATATTAACATTAATTTGCTCAAGTACTTGATATTAACATTATATTGCTTAGTCACTAAGATATTATTTGCTGTTGAAATGAATGACGAAATAATAATATTTACTTGTAATATGTATTTATATTTTCATATATTATTCCTAAGCGCTCCATGTGACACTCCCGAATGAGGAGCTTCTATGATTCTCATCTCCCCTGCCTCGGCCCCCGATCCTGATCCCGCTCCCTCCCCATCCCCTGCTTCGTGCCCCCGATTCCTAAGCGCTCCCTGTTGTGCTTTTGATGTGTATGCTAGTGGCAGTGGTGGACAAAAGGTATTAAACTGAGGACGCTCTGTCCTGAAGGGTTGATGGCTGCTTATGATCTTCTTTCATTGGCTAGAGGTCTCTCGAATATCTACTCATGGCCATCTGAGTGATAGATAGACTCCACATCTCTTGGAGAGCGTCGGTCTAATATAACCCTCTACCCTTGATGGGTGAGAATGTCCGTCAACAGTTTTTGCATTTATAGATTCCAGAATCTAAAGATCCATGGCTTGGATTTGGAGTTTCAACCCAAATAAATCGCAATGATGTTTATTATTTTTCTTTTGGGTGTAAATGGAGGGTATTATAGAAAGGATTTATGTGCTCACAATCTCTCTCCAGTAAGTGAGAAGTTGTCAAGTCCCACAATCTGGAATGTCTGTTCTGTACTTTGGTTGTTATTCGCAATTGTTATCTAATAACTGCTATAATGAACTCTTCCTGCAGGTTTTGGTAGACAGAAAGGTCAATACTGCTGTCGATCCTGTTCCAGCTGGTGTTCAGAACAAAGAAGGTAGCTTAGCAGCAGTTACATTTGCCATTTGGTTTGATGAAGATATTTGCTACAAAAAGAAAATATTGTCTGGTCAATGCATTGACAAGCTATTGTCACGGCCTTGGAAACTCCCAAGCTAGCTGTGCAGCCTTACAGTCATCATGTAAGCCTATATTGCAAGATGGAAGAGAGCCTGGAAGTAGAGCATTTCAGAAGGAACTTTACCCATTAACCACTCTATTCCTATTCAGTTGTAGCTTCAAAACCTTTCCCTACTGATATCCTATACGATCTCTAATAACTTGACAATGTTTCTCTAAGCTCTGACACAATAAAAGGTATAATCGGCCTTAATTTCTTCAAATTTGGATCAAGCTTGAAGATGTGGCTTATTTGAGCTGCGCAAGGTGGTTTGCCAGAGCAACATGCATGCCTGTGTGTTCTTTCTGAGTTATGCCTCAAGGACTGAGTTTTAGATGATGGCGAAGAAATTTGTTGCTTCCTTGGCTTATTGCTTTCTCTTTTCATATCTCTTGCTATTTGCTGGTTGAGTAAAATTAGTCTAGATTTCAATTTTCTCCATTTTCTTCTGTGCTTCTAATATCGTACGGGATATCTCCATTAATGACATTTTTTTTTGTGTGATGATTTTCACTCGTGGAATGTTCTGTGGCTTGCATTGCATTATATACTGTTACTAATATATGGTGTTTCTACCTTGAAGATGCCCATGGATTTCAACCACCTCGGACGCATAAACCTACTCATTCCGCAGGGGATGAGTTCTTGAGCAGGCAAGCTGATGATTTGTTGTCCTTTTAATCAGTTGGGGGTCAATGTTTCTCCCTCCTCGTACGGATAACTCTTGCAAGGCTTATAAGTTCATTTTGTGCAGATTTTCTAGAAATGCGAATGTGGTTGCCATGGGGGTAGCCAAGAACCTGCGTAGAGTGGGCAATAACATAAAAGATCGTCTTGATGACATTTTATATCCACACCGAAGGCGTCCGAAGTAAGATTGCTAGTATCATATGGTATAAGAGGCATCAAGAAACTAAGCAAGAAGGGTAGATCACAAAACAACCTCCCTGTTCTCCTTTCAGTTCAGTTCAGCTCCACAAAGCAATTGTCCAATTGGAAAGGGTAGAGGGGGACATTTTTGCATTTTCTGTTCAAAATTCCGAACGATGTTTTAATGAAATATATGTTATGTATTGGTGTTGGCATCCGAATGCCTGCAATTATGATTTTGAGGGGGAGATAGATAGCCTTGTTCTTCGCTATCATACTCTGCAATTATGATTTTGTTTTTGTAGCCAAAATATGGTTCACTGGTGCCATCGTGGCGAGGTTGGAAAGTTGTTGTAGCCTTAAGTTAAGGGAAATATAATAAATTTTTTTATCGACTTGTGAATATTTGGAGACATTTACTCATTTCATCTTGCTCCAGAAATCATCAATTTTGCAGTTGGGTGATGTAGCGATCCTTTCTTGATGGTGCAGTTTTTTGACGATTTATGTTGCAAAACTGTATTATCTCTGTCCAAGTCAATATTTTAAGCAGATTGTTGAATGAATTGGATTAATAGAAAAGTAATACTAGAAGCCACGCCTATGGCCAGCACGAGACTGTGATCACGTCAGAACAATAGCAACGGAAAGAAAGCTGGAATTATGCCTTCTTAAATTGAGTGTTTTTTGTTCTTCTTTTGCTTTATTAAGCTGTATAAAAGGATTCCCCGCCATTGATATATCACTATGCTCACCGTCGAATGAGCATGAGATGCATCAGAGTTGTCATTCCGAAGAGTTAAAGTCATGTCAATCAGGTGTCAGGGCAAGGAAGCCCGTCTAGCTCAGTTGGTAGAGCGCAAGGCTCTTAACCTTGTGGTCGTGGGTTCGAGCCCCACGGTGGGCGATGATGTCTCTAAAACCTTTTTGCCGGCCTCTTTTCTTGTCCACGTTTTCCGAGGTGGGAGTGGGAAGAAGACAGGACGAGAGAGAGAGAGAGACGAAGGTTCCTGAAGTGAAATCCACAAGACGCAGGGAAAGGGAGAAAGAGAGTTGTTCCGTTTCGGCCACCTCACAATTCGCCCAGCCCTGCCCTGCCCATATTGGTAATGGTGTCTGTTGAGATCTTGCATTTTTACTACACCCAAATCCAGCTCTATCTTTTAATCTTTCACCGACTCCGATCTGATTCTTGACAGAAAAATACTAGTGCTACTTTTTTGCCTGGTTGAATAGGGGAAGGGTCGCCGCATGTTACTCCATTATGATCATTATTATAAATAATATGCGGCGTGTATGCGGGTGGGGAACAAAAAACTCAACTTGGCTGCCCATCAAGCTGCCTTCAAACTGCTCCTCGAGACTACAATTCCATCCCTACTTGTTCATTCCCCCCTTCTTCCAGACACATTTCTCACCTCCTCCACTCCACCACCAGAAACCGCCTTTTCCTCAGTCGACACCTTAGCTCTTGTATGCCAACACAATATACATGCATACATGTTTTGCTTGGGATTGTCAAGTTTTAATTTTGACGTTTCCTATTGGTGTTCAATTAGTATCAAAGAAACTGCAAAAAGTGTTTGAATTGTGTGGGGTCCGATTTGTTTAGAGCCAAACTTGATGATGATTTTTGCGGGGAAAAAAGATCCAAAATTGTTTGTTGGGATTCTGAAAACGTTTTGACTTTGTGCAGGTTAAGAAATTGGAGGCACAAGGAGTGCCTTCCAAGCATGCCGAGGCCATAACAGCTGCCATCACCGAAGGTTTGAATGACAGCTTGGTAAATGTTGCTCATTCCTTCGTCTCCAAGGCTGAAACCCAGAAAGTGGGATTTTTTTTTTCCGTCTCTTTATGCATTATTGCTTATTGTGTCATAGTGTCCTTGTGAATTGCTATTCTGAGTTCTCTGTTTCTGTCACTTTTAGATTGAGATGATTCAGGAGTCCAACTTATCCAAATTCAAGGCGAAAGTTCAAAGCTCACAGGTAGTCTAAACTCTGCCCTTCTTATTTGCTTGTGGATTCTCTATTATTTGATTTCTTACCAGTCTGTCTTCATTACAAAATGAATACCATGCATTCCTAATAAATCCTAAAGAATGGGGTTACAGAAGGGTCATGTGAACATAGGATTTTCTATATTTGAATACCAGTTCTTCTATGCGTTATTAAACAGTAATCGGGTCATGTTGGGTAACTGGTTGTGACCTGGTTTTGTCTTTTGAAGTCCTTTTCAGACAATGCAGGTACTTGAAGTCCAGTGTTGGCCTTTTGAAGACCTTAGTTAATAAGAACTTGGCATTTACAAGTATGAGGTTAACATACTGTTAGTCTTAAATGTGTAGGTACATTTGCGTCACCCAAGTGGCGAGCCACGATGTCACGACTGTGCCTTCCACTTCATTGCCCAACCGTAGTCTCAACATAACCTGGTTCTGCTTGTCAACCCTCCTAACATGTCTCATTGACCAACCACATATCTCCATACCCTCTTCTCTGAGGTTGCTCCCCCCTCCCGCCCCATGGTTGAGCCATGTAGCCCCGTATGCTCCTTTCCCGGGGCTGGGTTGGATCAAGTTATTCCATATGCTCCCCTCTGAGGTCTAACTAGAAGTCTCCGTACTCATTTCGTATCCTCTGGGTTGCCATGTCATCCATACACTCCTTCTATGATGTTGAGCCTCAAGCATACATCTTCCATTGTCCTCCAAAAGACACAAAGGTGCTATCATGTGCCTGGTGCCTGCCATGAATTTGAAGGCTCACTTTGGTGCACACATCTTCCACTCTTGTTGTCTGGATGATGCACGACACTATCATGTGCCTGGTGTCTACCATTGTTTAAAGGCTCACTATGGTTACCTCACGTTCTAGATTCCATTGATAATATTGTCAAATAGCCAAAAAAGGCACGGCTGATCTAAAGGTTGTTTCAAGGATACAGCTCGATCCAACACACTGGACTACTACTGGAGATGTTTGACTCATCTCTAAGAAAATATACCGTCATGTTCTATTACCATGAGGATGAGGTAAAATTGGGCAAGTACATTTCCTTTTCTCTATATTGCCTCCTAAAAGACATGGGGCTACGTAGTTAAAGTGCATATGGAGTAGAAGTTTTAAAAGCAAACGGTAAGGTAGCCATGAATGGATTTACCCAAATCTAATTTCGTTGTCTTCTTTTCTATGCAATGGAAAACAAATTTGTGCTTCAATAGGAATTTGATGGAAAGAATAAACTGATAAGCCCTCGATTCCATCTCTTCATCCACTGTGTAACATCCATCTTTTTCAAGAGAAAAAGCATATAGTAACAAGAATGCCATAGTCATCCCTTTTATTTTAGTCTGGTAGATCATTCACCTCATTAGTTGGGTTTGCATCTAATTAGTTGAAGTAGCTGTGGGGACCAAACATAAGTGCAGTCTACATTGCGGTGATAAAGTCTGTACTCAAGGAGATGGAAAGAGGAAAGCAAGAATACGTTATTATCCAGGAGGGCCAAGGCAATTGCACCCGTGTGTTTGCATGAGGACATATCTATAGTCGGTTACAACTGACAGCACTGAATTCATCTTGGGCATATAACTACTCCTTTCCAAAAATATTTTCTGCCCATTGTTACCCTGCTGCCGCTTTCCGTTTTTGCTTGGCCAGAGAATCTTTGAGGAGGACCTCTCTTATTGGTGTAAATGGAACTTGAGCTGATTAATTCATTTCTCTTTGGTCCTCCTTCTTTGATCTTTACTATTCATCCCTGCAGTTTTAGTGTTGCACTTGGGGCAATATTTGCTTAGCAGCTGGGACCGAACAATTATGATATTTGTTGAGATTTCGGTGGGCGACAGGCCCAGATAATTGGCCTTTAAGTCATTATATATCGGTATATATCAGAGACATGGTTTCTATTCTTCACTTTACAGAAACTACTCTTAATCAGAAATAAGCCTTCATTCCATAGAGAACTGTAGCATGTGACCAGTGCTATTGTCTTGTTACTTGAATGATTGGAATAAGATACAGAAGTTGAAACAAGATATCTGATGATGGGTTCATTTGAAAGGCCTATAAATATTCCCATCAAATCTTAACCTAACAAGCAAGAAACTTGATTTTTACCAATTTGTTTAGTCATTTATACAATCCCTGATGTAGGAAAACCATTTTTCCCAACACGAAACTGTAAAACTTCAGAGTGAGATAGAAAAGATGCGCAGCGAACTGAGGTTTGTTTATAGCCATGAAAACTATTTGACCGCGTCATATTGGATTTTGCATTCATTTATAGAAGGCTCATTTTTCAATGGAGGGCAATTCATTGTGACACAGTTATGAGATTGACAAGGTCACAGCGGAGCAGCGTTTGGATTTGAATCTTGAAAGGGGGTATATGTGAATTTTTTTCTGAGCATAGCACAATTCCTGTTTCGGTGCAAAAATTGATGCTGCTATGTGCAGGAGGATGCAGGATGAGCCAACGAATCAGAATCAACAAAATACTAACCTCACTAACAAACTTGATAGAGTGAGTGCTCTTGTGCCAGCTGAAATATTGATTCTGGCGGTGCCTTTTTTTACCTTTATTTGTGCCTAAATTTTTTTGGATCATTTCCTTTTACTTTATTTTAATCTCAGGAAATTCATGAACTAAGGGCCAGTTGGAAGCCGCAAAATACGAGGTCCTAAAGTACTGCATAGGTACTCTTGTTTCTATCTCCACTGTTGGTCCTGCTGTAGTTGGTATCTTGAATTCTTAATGTATGCTTGTTGAGTTGCCAATAGTTACTGACATAACTAAATTGAAAGCCAAGGGAAACAAGAAAAAGAGAAGTGGGGAAAATAAACTTAGCCAACGAACTGTGTGTTGGAGTATTTCTTAAAATGCCAGTGATTGCTGGAAGGGAAAAGATAGGAAATTGGATCACACTGTAAATGGATGATCAAGAGAAATTATTCCCATTGGATCTGGATGTTCCATTTTCTTTTGTTGGATCATGAGTTCAATTTGTTATTTTTATTTCTTGTTTTTATGGCACACTCATTTGTTCAATCCCGTGATGATAAATTCCATTCAGATTTGTTGTTACACTAGAATTACATGTAGGGAACTAAATCTACCTACCTACCTACCTAAAACATTCCACTGAGGAAAGTTGAACACAGAATATATTCTAGAAAGTCCCACGTTATTCTTCCGTAAAACGGTTTACTTATTTGTGTTTCCAACTCGAGAGGGGCCCCAATGACGGATAAATTAACAAATTCCTGGTTAATATGGTTACAGAACCATTCTATATTTGGTCTTGATAGTAGGCTAGATCTCGGGGAGTCCAAATTCCAAATCCAAATCCAAATTCAAATCCAAATCATACTAGTAACGATACGATAGTATAGTGGAGTACTAAAAAGAAAGAAACCAGTGTAATCCCCCCCCCCCAGCCCAAAGAAACAACAGAAAATGGTAATGGGGTTAAATATTGGCATGTGAGCTATCCAGTTATGAGATGTGGACCCATGTTGATCCCGCCCCTTTTTTCAGCAACCACCCGGCCGGTTGATCCCCTTCCTTTTTCTCCAGTGGATGATGCACTTCCCTTCACTTCCAATTTCCACAGGTTCCGAAAAAAACATTACTATATGGGTCTTCGTGTTTTGGTCACTGAAACAAGGAAACGCGTGGGGATAGTCGGGGTTGGTGGAACTGGAACCATCTCTCCTTATACTAAATTCCAAGTTGAAAATCACATCACCGCTCCACCAAGCCCCACGCTACCCATCTTATCTTCGTACATGAGTGATTGGGATACGAAAATGGACTTCCCTATCTCTGTGACCCAAACATAGAAAATTACGATACAAGTGTTTATTCTTTGAGAGGCCTTCCCAACTGATTACTCTTTGGAGATTATAAAATCCTTTCCACGACGGTGCGGCATAAACTATCGATTTTACACCAACGCCGTTGCAGGTTTTATCGTGCATTTATTGTTACAATCTGAATCGTTTATTTTGTAGAGCTCACAAAGTAATATATTCATCCAAAAAATTAGCTTGATTAAAGATCAATAGATGTATCAAAAGTTGAATTTTAGTTTATGAAATGGACGATATGATTATGTCAAGTTAAACTGTCCATGACTCTATAAACCAAATTCAAATTTTGATACATTTATCGTCGTATGATCAAGCTAATTTTTGGAATTAATGTACGAGATAAGATTTCTTGACCTCAAGTTGTTCGAAGAGTGAAGTTAGAAACTCAGGCAAATTTTCATTTACACCCCCTGTACTTTGACCGATTTGCAACAACACCCCTCTATTTCTTTTTTAAACACACAAACCCCCTGAACTTTGGACTAAAGTGAGGCTGTTAACAATTCCGTCAAAATTAACAAAAAAGTAAGAAATGGGAGGTTGACAGGAAAATTTTCTTGTGCAAAAATCGTTCATTGTATTTTTTGTGCCACAATGCTTGTGTGCTAGAGTGTGCTAAATCTAGTGGTGTGCTAGCATGTGTGTTAAGTTTAACAAAAATGCTAGCAAATAATAAGTAGGTCCCATCTCTATAATTCAATCTTCAACCATAAAATATAAATATTCACTACTTCTAATATACACTTGTAGGATCCATTTTTATCTTAACAAACATTTTAACACACATATTTACCAAACTCATTGTGGATGTTCTAACACACTTCTATGTTATCAATGTCTAGCACACACTTATGGGACCTATTTTTATCCTAATACACATTTTAACAAATATTTTAACACACAAATATATCAAACCCCATTGCGGATGCTCTTATACATGTTTCAAATTGATTGTTCAATTTCAAAATCAATGGAATGGGATGCTCTTATACATGTTTCAAATTGATTGTTCAATTTCAAAATCAATGGATCAGATTATGTAAATTTTTAAATCAATGGATCAGCTTTTGTTCCCTTAATAAGTTGAAAATCTGAGATTGGACAAACAAATTGATGGTATAAGTATCACTTAGGCCCCGTTCTAGAAACTTTTTAAAAAAATAAGCAGCTTATTTCACATTTACAAACTCAAAAATAATATAAATGAAAAATAATTTATTAATTTTTTTTGCACTGTATAAAATATCTTAATGTGATTTATCAAATTTATCAAACAAGATCCATATTGGTAGAAAAATTATTTGCGTAAACATATTATTTTTGAAATTTGAAATTATTTTCTTAAAAAATAAGTACTTAAATCGAGTTGCGGAACGGAGCCTTACTCCTATTAATGAGGTAATTAATAAACACCCAGATATCGCTTTACGATTTGACCTTTGCCGTGTTAAAATTTGGATCACCCTAAACCCATATCTCTCTGTTGTCTCTCTCGGGCAGAAACACCACAGTGGGTACGTCAGTTGATCCTCGCTGCTTGTTGGCCTGGCCGTAGGTGTTTGCCTCGTAATTTTCTATCAAATTAAATGTCCGTTTTGTTTGTGGCATGTGTTGGTGGTAGGTATCCACAAAGATTGAGCTAGCCTACTGGAGTAGTACTATGTGGATTGTGTTGTGGAGTACTACTATCTTGTTGATTGTTTTTTGACGAGAGAAAAGAAAAAAGAAAGGGAAATGATATTGGTTCTTCAAAAATTGATGCAGGTATTTCAAAATCAGTGTAACTCAAAAGTCACTCTCTTTTGTTTTTTAAAGTGTCTGTATCAATTTTTAAAATGCTAATATCAAAAATTTTCCAAAAGAAAAGCGTGGAAGTTAAGTTGGGCCAATGAATCTTAGGTGCGGTAGCAATATCAAGTGGGCCATTTTGTTTTTGTTTTGTTTTTTTTGCCAAGTAGTACTATCAAGTGGGGCATATATTGTTTTCAAAAAAAAAAGTGGGCCATATATTGATGTTGTTGGCCTGCTAGAGTTGCATATAAATGGAGTATTTATTTATATACAGTATGTCAGTGGTTAGTACACTATACTATGGTTGCGGATCACTCGAAAAGTCTATGTAGTGCTTAAAGTAAGTTTGTTCATGGAAGTATTCTTAATTTGCAATCATGTTTTAAATTGATTGTTGAATTTCAAAATCAATGAATCAGATTATGTAAATTTTTAAATTAATAGATCAACTTTGATTTCCTTAATAAGTTAAAAATTTGAGATTGGACAAACAAACCGGTATAAGTATCACTTACTACTATTTAATGAGGTAATTAATATACACCAGATAATGTATAATGTATTTTTAGCTATTTTAGTTTAAGAAAAAAAAAAAACAACTGCAACAACAGCTTCGGGGAAAAAACAGCTATTTGTCATTCTTGAACAGTGGTTCGGTACTTCTGCCGAAGATGGTTGTGGCATAATTGCGTTGTAGTTGCTGCATTTTGTGGTTGGAAATAGAGATCCAGTACTGAACTGAAACCCCCAACACTACACTACACTACACTACACTACACGAGCTCTAAAAGTTTCAATTATTAATTAATTGCCTCAGCCTTAAATTTGAGATAGTAACTACTAGCAACCTACATTTAATGCTATCAGAAAAAGGAATGAAGCAAGTAGTAGTAGTACTTGTCAAGAATAACGACACTCAAAAATGAATAATATTATCAACAACACTACTAACTTAACAAATGGATAATGCAAAACTATACTACTGTACTACTACTTACTAGCGTACTATCTTATGGGCAACTTTTATCACCTGAATCGATCTAAGAAAGTAATAGTAGTACTGTTGTATCTCACTTCTCTTTGTTTTTTCGAAAAGTCTATGGTTGCGGATCCCAAAATTCCGATCGCATTCCGATGTCCCGCCGACACTCCGGCCACCGGACGGCCGATCCGAGTCGTCCAAAAATTTTATAAAAAAAAACCGAACGGGCCAGAGTGAGAATCAACGGTATCCGATGTGTGTAGGTGCTCGATCCAAACACTCCATATTTCGTATATAGCCGGAGTGTGCCTGGTGGGACATCGGGATCCCTTTGGTCGGAAACTGTAGCACCACTCTTGATTTTTCACTAGTAACGAAAAACAGGAGTTTATCAAAAGGCTCAATTTTTTTAGTAGTATTATTAATTGGGTAAATTACAGTTAACCCCCTCAAACTATACCTCGGTGATACTTTACCCCTTCAAACTTTTATTTTTTGGCACTTAACCACCTCAAATTAATGGAAATGCAACTTCCGTTAACATTCTGTTAAGATATGGATGGAATTCATTGAGGAAACAATTGGAAACGACGACGAAGGCAGTCAATGTAATTTACCAACACACACAGTCACACACACACAATAAATACATACATACAGAGAGAGAAAGGTTGTTGATTTTGAAATGGAATCATCGGCTCAGATGATATCAGAACAGGGGATTATCATCTTGTTTGCAGAGAGGGTAACCACCCTTTGAAATATCCCCAATCTCTTCGCCATTTCTCTTCTCTACATTTATATATACGTACATACTAGCTATATCACCAAACCAAAATCGAAAACACTAACCTTCGATCAGCTATATCCATCGCTAATCTCATCGCACCAACCAATAGCCAAACCCTAAAAAATCAATGGCCAACGTGTAACTGCAAGTGCGTGATGGTGGTCCTAGAGTGGCGACCTTTGCCAACAAGTTAGGCAACAATCACCCGGTCCGTGTCACCGAGCCTAGTAACCCTCTCCTCATCGACGACAGCTTTTTGACCATCATCTCCAAGCCTAATGGTGTCACATCTGACTTCCTCACGCCGTCACTTGGCTGGTGGCAGAATGGCGGTGTGAATCCCGCGGTGCCAGATTCCGTTTTTGGTTGCTCAGAAAATGTGAGAAATGGGGAGGAAATACAAATGGGTAGAGGTAGAGGAATACAAAGTGGGAGAGGTGGAGGAAATGCAAAATGAGGGAAAGGGGGAGGAACCGATTGACGTTTGGGGTTTTGGCAAACAAATGGGTTTTGGTCCTTTTGGTAAGCTTTTTCAATAGAGAGCAAAACGGTAACTTACATCTTCTCTGTTAAGAAAGTCAGCCGGTTTTACATTTCCATTAGTTTGAGGTGTTTAAGTGCAAAATAAAAGTTTGAGGGGTTAAAGTGTCACCAAAACATAGTTTGAGGGGCTTAACTATAATTTACCCTTACTAATTCCTAGTGCCTTTACCAACTTCGATAAAAAAAAAACTGAGTGGTTGGTTTGAAAAATTAGGCCGATCAATTTAAACACCCACAATACATTTGCAATCATGATATGTAGTGCTTAAAGTAAGTTTGTTCATGGAAGTATTCTTAATTTGCAATCATGTTTTAAATTGATTGTTGAATTTCAAAATCAATGAATCAGATTATGTAAATTTTTAAATCAATAGATCAACTTTGGTTTCCTTAATAAGTTAAAAATTTGAGATTGGACAAACAAACCGGTATAAGTATCACTTACTACTATTTAATGAGGTAATTAATATACACCAGATAATGTATAATGTATTTTTAGCTATTTTAGTTTAAGAAAAAAAAAAAAACAACTGCAACAACAGCTTCGGGGAAAAAACAGCTATTTGTCATTCTTGAACAGTGGTTCGGTACTTCTGCCGAAGATGGTTGTGGCATAATTGCGTTGTAGTTGCTGCATTTTGTGGTTGGAAATAGAGATCCAGTACTGAACTGAAACCCCCACCCCCCAACTACACTACACTACACTACACTACACTACACGAGCTCTAAAAGTTTCAATTATTAATTAATTGCCTCAGCCTTAAATTTGAGATAGTAACTACTAGCAACCTACATTTAATGCTATCAGAAAAAGGAATGAAGCAAGTAGTAGTAGTACTTGTCAAGAATAACGACACTCAAAAATGAATAATATTATCAACAACACTACTAACTTAACAAATGGATAATGCAAAACATATTTTTGTTGCCTTCATCGAAATGTGTATAGTTTCCGTTACAGCCTTTATTAATTATTTGTTCACTACACATAAATAGACAAAAAGCAGAAAAAAGAAAGAGAACAATATTACAGATCAAACGTCCACACAAACCCAAGTGAAACAGAGGAATTCTGTTACTATCCACAGAAACAGAGCGCGCGCGAGAGAGAGAGAGAATTCAAACCCCTTTGACAAACCTTTTCTCTTCCATCTATCTATCCCTTGACACTTATTTTTCTTGTTTCTTCGGCTTGTCAACCGATGCATGCTTTGGCAATTCAATGTAGTGTGTAATTCTTGCTCGGGTCAAATCTTTCCCGGGTCAATTCAATGGGCACAGCAGCCGTGGATTGGGCACCGCAATGAGTCGGGTTGCTCTCGGAGCGGTAAGTCCAAACACGTCGCCCATGTCCATTTCACTGGGCTTCATGCCGTCAGGCAACTCCCACTTGAAGCAATGAAGGAGGTGAGCCACTGCCATCTCAAGAGAATACAGTCCGAGTTGCATGCCCGGGCACGACCTCCTACCCGACCCAAACGGTATGAACTCGAAGTTGCTCCCCTTGAAGTCCGGCATGTTCTCGTTCAAAAAACGCGAAGGCTTGAACGTGTCCGGATCGGACCATGCGTTGGGGTCGCGTCCGATGGCCCATGCGTTGATCATGACCCGGGATTTGGCTGGGATGAAGTAGCCGGAGACCTCAGCATCGGCGGCGGTTTCGTGGAGGAGTAAGGGGATGGGAGGGTGGAGACGGAGGGTCTCCTTGAGGGCGCACTTGAGGTAAGTTAGCTTCTCGAAGTCGGACTCTTCGACGCGACGGTCCAGACCCACTACGTCGGCTAGCTCTTGTTGGACTCTCTTGAGATCTTCTGGGCTTTTCATTAGCTCCGCCATGGCCCACTCTATCGCCGAAGCTACTGTTTCTGTTCCTCCAAACATTACGTCCTGAAATTCTCATCAAAAGGAAAAAAAAAAAAAAAAATTAAAAACTTACGTCCTGGTGACGACAACAATACCACATCATACGGAAATTAAATTAACCCATATGTTTCTCTCTGCTCTATCTTGAAATACACTAAACCTAAATCTATTGGGTCTTAAAAAGAAATCCATTTGGTCTAGTTAATTAAACTTATAAAGAAATCTACATAGCTCTGAAGATAAAAGAAATTAAAAAAAAAAAGAATAAAATGAAATAAATTTTAAAAAGAACTTTTTATGCAGAAAATTTATCCATGGTGTTGATGGTGAATTAATTAATAGGCCAAACTAGTAAGATTTTTTTAATTGCGATAAAATTATCGTGTTTGTAACCACATGTACAATTGTTTACGTTAACGTGAGCATGTGGCTGAAGGGTTGTAGAATAGGAGAATTTAGTTCCTTGAGTTACAAGAAGAGATATTACTAGCTTTTTAAATTTAGGGAGGTAAAATAGAAAAGCTAGCCTCAATTATGGACAGGAATGGGTAAAGTGGCCATCCCAAGTTGGTTTACTTATCGTAGCGGCAAAAATAATAGGAGTAAAGCGCTGAAATAAGAACATTTTATTCTACTCCTATGAGCTAATCTATTTCCAAAAGTCAATTCAAAAGAGTGGTTCTCTTTCCTTGGGTACTTTTCTCAAACGGAAGTGGCGTTTGAAACAGCCAGCCGTCAACGATTGGCGATTTGGAATAGTCATTAACTACTTGTAATGCAATTTTTGTTCAAATCAATAAAGTATTTTGTTAGGAGGAAATGCTACTCCCTCCATTCCTAATTGATACTCCTTCCGTCCCTAAATGTTTGGCACTTTCATGTTTTTTATTGTCCCATATTATTTGTCCATTTTGAAAAGTCAAAAGCAAAATATGAAAAATTTCCTATATTACCCTTTTCTTTTGAGCACCATATTTCAAATTCAAATTTTCAAGTACTATTCAAAATACACTAGAAGGGTAAGATTGGATACTTGATTTTTGCACAATATAATAATATTTGTTCCTTAAAAGTTAGAACTCCCAAAAGTGCCAAACATTTAGGAACGGATGGAGTAATTCTTTATTCTATTTTAGGATGTTTCAAAATGATTTGTCACTTTTCAAAAATAAAAGTAAAAATTTGATAAAATTCCAAAAGTGTTTCTCACATGTGAATACAAATGATGCTAAATAGGTACAACATAGGAAGTAATGGTAAAAAGTAAGTAAAATGATTACATGTCTCCTAAAAAAGTTAAAATTCCTAAAAGGGACTTTCATTACTGAGGGAGTATTACTTACCAAAGACATGATGTATATAGGCATTTGAAATTGATTGGAGTATTATATATACCAAGATCACCTTATCAATATCACATCAATATAGATTTATTCGTTGCTTGCGCGGAAGATCTATAATTTCAAAAAGAAAGCATAAAACAACAAAGAAATGTAATAATCATGCCCATTAGACTACGACATTCAATTGTTTTAAGAAACCTATTAACTAGAGGAAAATCAAAACAACACGTTCTCACCCGCTATGGTTTTTATATATATATAGAAAAAAAACAGTACAACAGTACCTAAAAGCATTGCAAAAATAGAAGTGCAAAAACAGTACCTAAAGCATTGCAAAAATAGAAGTGCAAAAACCACCTTAAAAAAAATCCCAAAAAATGATAGCTAGGCTCAAAAGTGGATATGATTAACCGCCAATATGTAAGAGAGAGAGAGAGAGAGAGAGAGAGAGAGAGTGTGTGTTTTGGTGGTTTTGATTTTTGAGGCTTACCATGATGATGGCTTTGATATTATCTCGGGTGAGTCTGATTGCGTTCTGTAAATCATCCGATTCCGTGACTTTAGCTTCGTCACTCAAAAAAGCAAGTAAATCATCCACCATATCAGTTGTTGCCTCCTCCTGATCATCACACCCTCCAGTTTTTCCACTCTTGGTTTTACCCTTATGCATGTGATCGTCGATGATGGAGTCGATGAACCCATCAAGTGAAGCCCGAGCCTTGGCGAGTCTATCCCCGAGTCCCTGCGGGTCAACCCAACTCAGCCACGGAATGAAATCTGCTATATTAAATGCACCGAACAGTTTGGAAAACTCCTGCAGTATCTTAATGAAATCGTCCTGTCCCTCGCGCGAGCTCGACCCGAACGCGGCTCGGTATGTTATATTCCGAGTCAGTGCAAAAACGAGCTCGCCCACGTTGACGGCTGAGCCGGTGCTTGACGCCACGTCTCGAACTATGTAGTCGACCTCGTCTCTGACGGACTCCCACGACTCGGCTCGCTTGCGGCTGAACAGCTTGATGACGCAGATTTTGCGCATCTGGCGCCAGAATGGGCCGTAGTGGGCAAACGCCATGTCGGCCCGGTCGTAGGTGAGGTAGCTGATGGCTATGGTGGCTGGCCTGTTGGAGAAGATGTTGTCATGGACCTGGAGTACTTGACGGGCCACGTCGGGGGATGAGATGGCCACCATGTTGAGGAAGCCCATCCTGAGGCGGAAAAGGCCGCCGTATTTCTTAGCCAGATTGGCAAGGCCACGGTGGGTTAGCTGGTCCATCATCATCATGTTTCCGATCAAGGGCAGGCCATTTGGGCCCGGTGGGTGCGGCAGTTTACGGCGGAGTCTTGATACGAGGAACAAGAACAGGGAAGGGATGATTAACAAGAGCAGTAGTGCTGTCATGGGCGTGTTTTGTTGGAACGCCGCCTCTAATACAGAACTCATTTCCATTTTCTCCCTTCCTCTAACTTTGTGTGTGTGTTTTGGATGAATATGTGTGTGTTTGTGTGTGTTTTGTTGGGTGTAAATTAATGAGTGGTATAGATAAATGCAACTCTAGTGAGATGTTGCTGAGTTTGGGGAAGATATTAAGAGGGGTTTATATACTAGTTTACAAGTTGCTTGTTTTTAGACTTTCCTGTTGGCATTTGTTGGTGTGAAAACTACTACTTATTTATTTATTTATTTTTCACTTGACCAAAAAAAAAAGAAAGAAAACTACTACTTTTGTTTGCACACGCTTTTTCTCTCTCTCTCTCTCTCTCTCCAGTAAAATACTTAAATTATATTGGTTGCCGTTTACTGCTCAGTATTTGTTTTTGACTTTTTTCACGATTTGTATACATTATTAGCTGGAGCACAAACAGCTTGGAATTAATATCAGGAATATTATATTGGGGCTAGCTAGCTAATTAAACCGTCAATGAATATGAGGTAGCTATATATATAGATCCGGTCCAGTTTACCGGCCGCATGCACCACAGCTAATCTACGGGTTCCACTGTTCAAATAACATATATGGAGTATATAAAGTTGATAAGGTCATGGGGTTTCATTCACTGTTGGATTAGGATCGATACGTGGTAATTAATCTTCTTTTAATTTGTATGGTCTTGCATTTTGTTTGAAGTACATATAAACAACTTAATTATTGTCATGGGAAGTGCTACAATACACACCCCTTATTTGGGTGTGTATCATATGCACCCTTATTAAAATACATCAAAATGTTATGAATTCCAAAATGTTACGAATCTATTGCTAAAAAGTTACGAATCATATTGTTGAAAAGTTACGAATTTTTAGTATAAAAGTTACGATACGAAATAAAATGTTATGAATGACCGGTCCTATAAGTAATTTTTTATGAGGTAGCACAATATGAACCACACAATAGATGCATATGGTACACACCTTAAAGGGGTGTGTATTGAAGACTTTTCCTATTGTCATTATTAGTCTGAAGATAAATGTTTTTTTAGTGAAAACTGTCCCTTATTACATGATGATGAGTCAAGATCGATATCACGAATTAAAGGTTTGCTGCATATGTGTCGATCGATCGATTACCTTAAAAATGTGCTAGTATATTTTTTTGGGGCCGGGAAGTTTGCTTTAATTGTGAGAAACCAATACCAGTCATCGCTTTCTTTGATACTGGTGCAGCAGCCTCCATTCTCAACCCAGCAATTCTCCCCAAGTCTTACTGGCAGTCTTGTTTCAGACTCTTTACAGCAGCCAATGGAAAAACATTTGTTATCACTCTGATAAGTAAGCCTATTTCCATTTATCAATTAATCCTGATCTCCTCACTGTTCTTTTTGCGGAAAGAGCAAATCTTTTGGAGTATTGCATTTTCAGTCCTAGCTAGCTAGCTATATGTCTCCGGCGGCCGTCATCGCAAGGCCTTGTTCAACAACGTACGCATGCCACAAGCGTATAGTATAAAAGTCCCACCAATTGATCACGTGACGTGATGAAGAAGAAGACAAGTGAATCGTAACATTACCTACTCCTAATTCTAAAGGGAGTCAAAATTAACTTTAGCTTTACTAGCTAGCGTTGATATTGTCAAATATAAATTAATATCACTGGACTAGATTAATTACATGCATGATTTAAGATTTCTTAGAGATAGAGTCCAACTTAAAATTAATTAATTGATACTAATAGCTGTTGTATTCTCTAGCTAGCGTTTATTAAGTAATTTAGGTGGGCGATAAGCTAGTCTAACACATGCATACTTTCTACATCAAAAGAACAATATTTGGTACATAATGTTGAGTTTTTTTTTTTGGGTTGTTGTTGGTGTTGGAATGTGTCCCACATCGCCTAGACATGCTCTGTCTGTGCTGGTTATAAGGCCTCAGTTTCCCTCTTCTTAATACCTGGGTTTTAAAGAGTAGTGTGAGCTGAGTTTTTCAACTTGATATCATAACTTGGTTGGGCCTTTGTTTGATGGACCGTTGTCTAGTTGTCATGTGTTGTGGTCCAGGAGGATGTGTTGGAATGTGTCCCACATCGCCTGAACATGTCCTGTCTGTGCTGGTTAGGAGTAGTGTGAGTTGGGCTTTTCAACTTCTGGAATAATTGGATTTGGATCAAACTTTTTCTCTTTCCTTAAAGCACCTATTTTAAGTTAACCAAAATGATATACCCCAAGGAAGATTTATTATTTTGGTGAGTTGATATAATTAGAACGGTTAGAACATCACCCTAGCTAAAGCTATTCACTTAATTAACCCACAACCATTCTATTATTTGGATGGATACAAGGATATGATATATAGCAGCTGCGCACATGAGCTCATATATTTTGGAGGCCCGAAACGAATTCCCTACATCGAGCACCTTGCATATTCATGAATTTTCATAATATTCAAAAAAAAAAACAAAAACAAAAAGTAAAGCAGTAAATGAAAGAGGAAGGGCCTGAGAATTGAAAAAATAAACATGGAGGTGCATGAGAGTCGAACTCCACACTCCCAATAACATGATAGCAATATGTGACCACTAAATCAAGTATCTAGTTTTTGTTTTTATATGAAAACATTATATTATTAAGGGAAAATTTTATCCAAGTACCTAGCCTTTCACACAAATCACACATAGACACCTGACCTTTCTTAAATTTCATATAAACATCTGAGCTTTCTAAAAACTCATCAATTCAACACCTGACTTTTCTTAAATTTCATATAAACACCTGAGCTTTTTAAAAATTCATTAATTCAACACCTGTCATCACCCCTCTGTCTAAAACCAAACGGAATGGCTGATGTGCTCCAAGCAAAACAAGTTAAGTGCTCCAATTTTTAATTTGTTTGAACCAGTGCGAAGATCTTATTTTTTCTGATCATATTATCGTAAAGAATCATAATTAATTTTTTACTCTAAAGCTCTCGTTAGTCAACCCTAAGAAAGTCGTAAAATCAAATATCTCTTAAGGCTAACTAACGATAGCCTTAGAGTCAAAAATTAATTATGACCCTTTAGAATAAAATGATCAGAGAAATAAGATCTTCACATTAGTTCAAACGAATTGAAAATTGGAACAATTAATTTTTCAACCATGTATAGACCGTTTATATATTAAAAAGTATAGTTAAAAAAATAAGTGCTCCAATTTTCAATCTGTTTAAACTGGTACGAAGATCTTATTTCTTTGATCATTTTATTCTAAAGGGTCATAATTAATTTTTAACTCTAAGGCTATCGTTAGTTAGCCCTAAGAAATATTTGATTTTACGACTTTCTTAGGGCTGACTAACGAGAACTTTAGAGTAAAAAATTAAGTATGGTTCTTTAGGATAAAATGATCAGAAAAATAATATCTTCACACTGATTTCAAACAAATTAAAAATTGTAGCACTTAACTTTTTTTGCTTGGAGCCTCAGCCATTCCGTTTGGTTTTAGACAGAGGGGTGACGACAGGTGTTGAATTGATGAGTTTTTAGAAAGCTTAGGTGTTTATATGAAATTTAAGAAAGGTCAGGTGTTGATGAGTTTTTAGAAAGCTCAGGTGTTTATATGAAATTTAAGAAAGGTCAGGTGTTTATGTGTAATTTGTGTGAAAAGTCAGGTGCCTAGGTGAAATTTTCCGTATTATTAATATGTAAGTTATATTACAGTGGAGCCTCAATTTTGGAACAAAATTCAGGACGGGAAGCAATCGCTTCTCTTGCCTACCCTATGAGCCGGCCTTGTGAGTAGGTATAACTGTGGAGAGGTGTGGAGTCAATTTTTGTATAGTCTGAGGATTAATTCAATATGTCAATTAACCATTTTTCATTGCCAGATTAATCGTGAGTAATGAGGTTGAGATCTGGAACTTTCTACTTCCACGAGTCATTTTCATGGTTAGACCTTGGAACCGTTGACGGGTTCCTCCCACCATTTTGTTTTAACTTTTTTCTAATAAGGATCGATTATCTTTATATATACTTCATTATCTAGAAGAAACATTCACGAGAGAGTGAGAGATAGAGAGAGAGAGAGTAGTCACACTCAACAAAACAAATATAGTCAGCCAAAATTTGATTATTAATCTTAATACCTTAATACTTAAGACAAGATAAGTCACATTAAGCCTTGCGTGTTTTCCCATCATCCCAACGTCATTAAATGTAGTAATTGACGACTTCCAGCTGAAACTGATAGATATGTGCCAATTTCTTAGGATCCACGTGGATTTGCCTTGGATATATGTGTGTGTGTACAAATTAGTTTCGATCTAGCTCCATTCACAACATGTCATTTCACACTTCAAAAACGTAACATATACAATTTGGCCAATCAACACATATACAGCAATATTGCTGCATGCATGAATATTGTTTGGGGTACTCGATTGTGTCATTTGTAACGTTATTCATGGGAAATCGTAGGTTGGGACCAATATCGAACTGTGGGATTTTCGGCTCGATATCTATGTTTGTTCTTTATAAATCCCCTCGGATTCAAGGCCGCCCGGGCGGTCTAATCAGGTTTTGACTTTAGTGCTCTTTGAAAATCCTGCCCGGGCGGAAATCAATCCTGCCAGCCAGTGCGTACTATTCGCCTTCTTTGTTTGGTTTTGTTTCTCCGTTTGTTTTTTGGACATGTTTGGTTCGTTGTTTTCCCAATATCATGACCATCAATGGTTATCGGATTGTGGTTGAGTCCCTCGGGGGGGCCCGCCGCACAGCACAGACAACGGGATCAATCTGTCAGCCCATTCCTCCTTGAACATGCAATTAGTCAAAAAACAGTTTGTGGAGAAATCAACGTCAGAAATTTGGACGATCCTCATTGAATTTCTTCCTTCCCTGTCTGTCATATATATTAGTGTGTAACAAATTAAATACTAGCTAGCTAGCTTTTAAATAAATTGCTCCTCTCTTGTCTTCTGAAAAGATATAATATCACTAATTAATCGGGAAATTTAGGTACGTTCAATCGTACATTTGGATTCGTTTACGTTATTTACTATACCTACATTTCCCAGTTCTACAAAGTCCAAAACACATCAAAACTAATACCTTGTCAATTCTTTCAAACGTAGTTTAATTACTTGTAAAGTATGAATTAAGTAATGAACGAGTAGAAGATTTCCTAATTAAGGTTTTACTAGGGCCCAAAACCAGCTTGGACTAGTAGGATTTTAGTGTTTCCCAAAAGTGCTCTAATGCTAAAGGGACTATTTTTTTTTTTTTTCTCTGTAAAGAATAATGCTCCTTTAGCACTTATGAAAAAGTAGGCTTCAATTGTTAGAGAAAACGATAAATGGACAATAATGTATGTATATATATGCATATATACATTCAACAAGCCAATTAGAAAAAGAAAAAATAAATAAATTCACCAACTTGCAAAAGTGATATTACTTTTTAACAATTTTATTAGGAGTGATTTTCGCACTCCCAAATTTGTTAACCGCACTCTTAAGGGAAGTGCGAAAGTCAATATTATTAGAAGACGGTAATAGTGTAAAATAAAGAAGAAGTGTGGGTAAACAAATCTAGTCATTCGAGAAGGGCTAACCCCGCCAGATCGGAAATGAGAAGGGTCGACGAACTATGGCCGGGTAGATTGACCATAGACAGGGGAAGGATTCAATCACGACTCACCAGCCAAAAGCTTCGCTATATGACTTCAGCTGCCTTTTGAGACCCAAAAGAAAAGAAAACAACGACAACAATTGGTTTGATAAATGAGAGCTGAACGAGCCTACCAGTTTATTGTTATAGTTTGTTTTAAAAGCTTAATAAATTTCTAAAATTTGTTTTAAGTTGTTGGAGTTTGTCCCACATCAGTTAATTATCTTCTCTAAAGCTAATATATGAGTTTGAATGGCGTCTTCACTCATAGCCAATTGGTCTCGAGTTTGATGCTTTAATATGGTATCAGAGCAGGTAATAAATCCTGTGCTGGAACCTTACCACCTGCTTAATGTTAAAATGTTTACACATGTTTAGTCCGCTTATGGAGGAGTGTCACGCTACACGTGAGGGGGTGTGTTGAAGGCATAAATAATAAAGTTGTCACTCTCTCTAACAGTTTAAGCTTTGAGATGAGTTTTAGTAGTTAACATTTTTAACTAATATGGTATCAAAGCTAGGAGATCGTTTAAGTTAGTATATGAGTCTGTGCCTCTTCACTCATAGCCAATTGGTCTTGCGTTGGATACTTTAACATTTACTTGTTTAATTATAAGATGAGTTGATCTTCAACGTTTGAGAGCTTTATCGAGCTAGTCGATATTCTTCAGTGATTTTTGAATTTTTTTAAACACTGTGAGCCGAACGAGTGGAGTATTGACTTGTTTGAGTTTGGTTTAAAAGTATAATGAGTTGTCAAAAATATTTAAGTTTGTTCTAACTATGAAATAAATTGATCTTCGAAGGAACTTAATTTAAGCGAGCGAAATGTTGACCATGGGTAGACTCGGAGCCGTTCCACTTTTTAGAAAAAATAACTTTTGGAAAAAGAAGGTAATTTCAAGGTCAAAAATCATGTGTTTACGCAAATAATTTTCCTACCAATATGGATATTGTTTGATAGATCTCATTGAGATCTTTTAAATAGTGCAAAAAAATTGAAAAAATATTTTTTATTTTCGTTTTATCTATGTTTGAAATTACTTTCTTTTTGAAAAAGAAGATTTTGGAAGAAAGCGGAACGGAATTTCTTGAGCTATTGCGGAAAATGTAAATGATAGACAGATTCAAAATAGGGAAAATGACCTCCAATGACGTATTTTGATAATTAATATCTGGCAATGACATGCTGAGAACATTTGTTAATGTTGAAAATGTCATTGACGGATATTAATTATCAAAACACGTCCTGGACCATCATTTTCCCTTCAGAATAAAAGACTAACCACGAACGAACGAGTCCATGATCTAAGGCCCCGTTCTCTTGAACTTAATTTAAATATATGAGAGTTTTGTCCTTATTTGAATTTTTTTCACATTTGTTAGTTTTGCGTCAAACTTTTGTGGGTTATTAATTCCTCTCGACGAGAGAAATCGAAAAAGTAAACTTTTGGCACTTTTACCCAAGTATTTTGAGAAATGGGGTAACCATTTTTTAGCAAATAACTAACATTTTTTGTGCTAAAAAATGGTTATTTCTCAAAATATTTGGGTAAAAGTAAAAAATTTTCTTTTGTTAAGACGAATTAATAACCTACAAAAATTTAACACAAAATTAACAAACGTAAAAAAAATTCAAATAAAAATAAAATTTTCAGATTTAAATTAAGTTGAAGAGAATAGGAAAGATATTTGACAATGACTTGTGAAACTCCGACTCTTTTGGTTCTAGAAAGTGGTAATGTACGAATTAATCAAACAGCAACAGTGTCTTCGATGGGGGGGGGCAATTAATCAACAAACTTGGAATATTACGCGCTAAAAGTGATGGGGGCCGGCGGGGGGGAGGGGGGGCGCGAATTAATCAACAAACTTGGAATATTACGCGCATGTGAACAGCTAGAAGAGAAGATTTGTAGGGATTTGAGAAAGTGATAATACTGTGGGGTGGGGGGGTTTGGACAATCTCTATTGATTGGTATAAACACGATCGAGGTTGAGAAGTCAGCAGCTAGTACTGCTCGCTCTTTTCAAACAAACAAAAAATACTTTAATAAATCAACCACCACTTTCGAAGTGGCCGGGGGAGGGGTTATAACTTATATATGTTGTCTCTTTCATGGTGGAGACTTATTATTGTAGTGTCCAATTTATAAGGGAAAAATTCCACAACGTTCATCATGTGTACGTACGTATCACAATCACAACCTAAATATGTGTCTAAAATAATTGCAGTTACCGGCAAGCAAACGGTTAAGATTTGATGGGTTTGCAAAAATCAAGCCAATGAAGATGACAAGTCGAACAAGTCTCTAAACTGATTAATTTGATGCATGTTGTCTTAGATGAACTTCTAAGGTTTTTGAGAAATGGGATAACCATTTTTTAGCAAATAACTAACATTTTTTGTGCTAAAAAATGGTTATTTCTTAAAATATTTGGGTAAAAGTAAAAAATTTTCTTTCTTTAAGACGAATTAATAACCTACAAAAGTTTAACACAAAATTAACAAACGCGAAAAAAATTCAAATAAAAACAAAATTTTCAAATTTAAATTAAATTCAAGAGAATAGGAAAGATATCTGACAATGACTTGTGAAACTCCAACTCTTTTGGTTCTAGAAAGTGGTAATGTACGAATTAATCAAACAGCAACAGTGTCTTCGATCCGTGGGCCATGTCTTAGGCCCCGTTCCAAAAATTTTCTTAAAAAATAAGTAGCTTATTTCACATTTTTAAACTCAAAAATAATGTAAATGAAAAATATATTTTCAATTTTTTTTGCATCGTATAAAAGATCTCGATGAGTTCTTTCAAACAAAATTCATATTGCATATTTTTAGATTTCAATAAGTCCATAATATTTGAGCTTGAAATTGCCTTCTTAAAAAATAAAAATTTTTTTCGCGTTCTGGAACGAGCTCTTATTACCATAGGGAGCAAGACTGACAAGCTAAAAGTGATGGGGGCCAGTTACCAAAAAAAAACAAGTGATGGGGATCGCCGGGGGGGGGGGGGCGGGGGGGGGGGGGGGGGGGGCGCGAATTAATCAACAAACTTGGAATATTACGCGCATGTGAGCAGCTAGAAGAGAAGATTTGTAGGGATTTGAGAAAGTGATAATACTGCGGGGGGGGGGGGGGGGGGGGGGGGGGGGGGGTGGGGAAACTCTATTGATAGGTATAAACACGATCGAGGTTGAGAAGTCCGCAGCTAGTATTGCTCGCTCTTTTCAGACAAACAAAAAATACTTTAATAAATCAACCACCACTTTCGAAGTGGCCGGGCCGGGGGAGGGGTTATATATATATGTTGTCTCTTTCATGGTGGAGACTTATTATTGTAGTGTGCAATTTATAAGGGAAAAATTCCACCACGTCCATCATGTGTACGTACGTATCACAATCACAATCACAACCTAAATATGTGTCTAAAATAATTGCAGTTACTGGCAAGCAAACGGTTAAGATTTGATGGGTTTGCAAAAATCAAGCCAATGAAGACGACAAGTCGAACAAGTCTATAAATTGATTAATTTGATGCATGTTGTCTTAGATGAACTTCTAAGGTTTTGTTTGGGGTAATATTTTAAGGGAGGTTTTATTTAGGATTACTAAATGCTTAATTGGGAAGAGAGAGAGAGAACTCATTGAAAACCGGGTTGAGATAGAAGAAAGAAAGGCTTTGGAACCCAAAATCAATAGTTTTATCTTTGGAACGTGAGATTAAATAAGTCTCTCTCTGATACCATATAAAAAAAAATCCTTAGACTCAATCGGTGGAGTGATTCTAAGATTAATTATTTTGTGATCATTGCGGCCAACTCCATATCCAATTATTGTGAGATTAATGTTATCTAACAATGGTGACGCTATTTTATTTAGCATCGCCAATATAATATACTAGTAATTGTTTGGAATTAAAATACATATGTAGATCGGCGAGCGGGAAATTAATTCACAGGGATACAATAATAATAATAATAATAATTATTATTATTATTATTATTTTGCTGCTAAGTAAATGCAGTTATTGAGGGGTCCAAATGTAGGTAGCTAGATGATCAGTGTAAATGAAAATATGGGGTTGAACAAATTAATTAATACAGTATATATAGCTTGGGAAATCAGGCCTTGACCTGCAGCTGCCGCACTCACCCGAAGGGTCTTTCGAGATTCTAATAGTAGTGTGTGGCCCGTGTTCCTTTGATTTGGGATCCTCCTCCGTTGGTTCGTGGGTTTCCTAGCCTTCTTGCTCAATCCTGCACAGTGAACGCACGACTAAGACCTGGCCGGGGGTCACCCGGCAAAGCCCTCCGGCGCAAGGATGAGTATGTGTTCTTGGAGAGGATAGAGACTAGGGTTTTTTGTAGGGTAGAACGTACATATCTCTCTAGGGTTACTCCTCCAGTATTTATAGAGTCTCCTTAGCTTGCTCTCCAAGCACATGCATGTGCCTTGCACGAGCTGAGTGACATCACTGAACAGATCTAGTAACCGTTTTAGGCGTGAGCTAGCACACCCATGTGCATTCATGATTATCTTGTAAGCATAACCGTTTTCGCACGTGAGAGGTCATGTGTTTAAACGGGCGGCCGAGCTCCATATTCGGTCGAGTCTGACGTGAGGCTTGGATGAGGGGTTTTCAGATAAGGCTGTCTCCCTAGAAATGGCCAAGCGTGTGTGATACAATTTTGCTATCAATCATAAGATGGGCATGTCGTGGATCAACTGAAGGTGACCGAGCCTGCATGACACCTTTCTTCAGTCAACCGTAAGGCGGGCGCGCCTTGGCTCAACTCATGGGCTCCGATCCATGGCCGAATATGGATCTAGGTTCAGCCACGATTGATTAGCGCGAGCAGTCATGTTCGGCCTACTACAAGTAGCACTCTTCACATATATATATATATACATATATATATATATATATATAGCCATAAATCTAGCTTCCAAAGCTATATAGTTCCAATAGTTTGATTCTTCGATCTGTTATTCAAAAAGTTAGGTTCGTTATTCCAATTATCTTTGTACGTGTGTATGTGTGTTGCATATGTTATCATGCACGGAATAAGGAAATGATAACAACAATCAAATTAAACACTCGAAAGAAACATATATATATATCAAAATGATTTATGCATACATTTGCTTTATATATCTTATCTTATTTTATTACATATATAAAAAGGCGAAGATGATCAACGAATAAATATCACTACCAAAGATGAGAGTATATATGTACAAACACAATGGGTACTCAACTGTCCGGTAAGTACGTAATCTCACATAGAACGATAAAACAGTACCCAAAGCTCCTAGCTAATTAATATACAAATTAAAATATTGCAGTCAATTACGAATGAGGCCAACTATCCTATAAGTATATTGATGCATCGCAGCTTCCTTTTACGAAATTAGTTATAAAAAGAGATCACGAACTTGCTTATGTTAAAGATTATCTATTTGAAACATAAACACAAATAGATATGAACTAGAGGAACTCCATCTACGAACACACAATTATGAGAAAACTTCTCAAATTTTCATTAATCAATCATAAAACTTATTTGCCCTAAGACTTACATCTCAATTTATAGTAAAGTATTACTAAAATAGTAAAAAGGAAATAAAATCAATCTTAATTCTTCTTGACCAAGCATCCTACAAAATAGGAATGATAGTTCAAAACAAATTAGGAAACTAAGTACTTCTTAGAAAACTTATTCCTAAAATTGAAACTCCCTAACAAAATTACTAAAATCAAAATAAGAAAAATTAGAAAACGCTAGTATTTATTAAATTATTTAAATTTCCATTCCGCATCATATATTCTCCCTGTCTTGAAGAAACACATCCTCGAGTTTATATAGTCGAATTTGTCGAATCTTGTCCGCACTAATTTTGTACTTAAAATTGATTTTTCCAAACCCAAATTTTAAAGAAGAGTCTTGAAAAATAAAAGTAACAATTGCTTTCCCAATTTTCTCTAAGTACGCAACCCAAATATTCTTCTTTACAACAACTCCAATATATTCCCAAAAAGGATCCACGCATTGATTATGGGAGACTTAAAGATTCATCCTCCAACCTCATCTAACGTAAGTATCCATCCCGGTCATTTTGAACTATTATGTTTTCATCCCCACTTTTAAATAAACCCAATATTGCCCTTTTATACACTATATCACTTACAATCCCACAATTTTAGGAAGCAAATATAAACATACACATAAATAAATATCTTATTAAAAAGGGTAAGAAAGGGTAAGATAGGTAATTCACCATCTGAAAGGATGAAAACATAACTCCAAAAAATGGACAGGATGAAAACTTACGTGACATGACAGATAAGGATGAATATTTAAAAACTCCTTAATATATTGAGTGTTTTCATAAAAGAGAGTTTCTCGTTTTTCCTATAATTCTATTAATCTGTGTGTTATTAGATTGTGGAAGAGTTGTTCTTTACTCATGGGGGTGATTCTGTTCTTGTTCACGTTTCTAGTTGCGTCATTTATAATGTGTCTGATCAAAATACACACACACACTCACACACACGAAAAACATTAACAGTACTTATGGTAATAATTGATCGGGTTGAAAATGCATGCTAGCTTGGGTTGCATATCACAAATGAAGTGCCTTTGCTGTTTTCAGTTTAATGGACCTTTGCACCGCTTTCTATCATGATTAAATATCATGAAATTAATTCACAAATTAATGGCTTAAGGCACTACTCTTTTTATTAGGAGTATATCTTGGATAATGAATGGTTTAGGATGAGAGAGAGAAGGGGTCGTTATCAGGTTAGGTGATGAGATCGAATTTTCTATCTCATCTTCAAATCTAGCAATCACCTGACAACGACATTTTTCATTTTCTTAATTTCCAAAGATAATTACATATTCGATCGGATGAACGAGAATGAAGACTCAGATTATGAGAACCTTTTCACACACCCAAATTTGGCCCCCACCCATGATTATCGAAGCATGATCAAAGTTGACGTCTGAACCGACCATCCGCCGCCCTCCTTCCACTCGTCCAGATTTTCTTATGGTCCGGATTTTTTCTTTCCCGATTGATTTGTGATGATTCGAGCCGCTCAATGTGTTCAGAACGTGATTTTAAGGGTACCTCCGAGAAATCAGCAGTTTTTTACTGAACCGTTCAATAAAAAATTGTTCGGATCAAGCCCTTCCTGATCATTTTTTTTGCTGATTTCAATCGTGTCCCCTTAAAATTACGTTCTGATCACTTTGAGCGGCTCGGATCATCGAATTTTGATCAGGAAATGCGAGGTCCGGACGGTCTGGACCGTAAGGCGTCCGGACCTGAAAAAAACTCTCTCTCTCTCTCTCTCTCTCTCTCTCTCTCTATATATATATATATATATACTAGTGTAATTCCGCGTGCTTCGCACACTGTTGTGTGCTCATTGGTGTAACTATTAACTGTTCATATATGTAAGATAGTTTAGATTAGGATATTGTTATGGAAATAAAGAAATCGTAAGAGTAAGTAATTGAATGAAAGGTCATTTTAAAAAAGAAAAAATAAGAATATAGTATTTTTAAGCAATACAAAAGGAGTTCTTGTACGGAAAAAATAACATATAGAACACTATTTTGGAGTACCAAAATATTTTTAATTTTGTAGACTCAAATAATTAATTAAGACTATTGTAATTTCATAGATCATGCAAGTAATTTAATCCAACATATGCACTAAAACCGAAGAGAGTCACAAATAGCTCAACCTTGTTAAAAATATGGATTATAAAGAATGGTATTTCTGATTCCATCAGGACAAATTAAACATTGCATAAACATAGATCAAAGAAATAGGTCTTTGGATTAAAATATAAATTCATTCTCAAACAATAGCAACAATAATCAAGATAATGTCATGGATTAGATTCTAAAACTGTGCAAATAATGAGGCTTTTTCGTCTTTGTGTTTTGAAAAATAACTGTAAAACCTTACCGCAAGAGAGCCCTTCTCCAAAAATATCGAACAAAATTAGAGCTCGGTTTGCTAAGAGCACACAACAAACTATCAAGCATTGATGTTGAAAAAAAATAGAACCATAAAAGTAAAACAATTAGAAAACCCCAGAAAGAAGAGACCACTCAAAATACTTATGATTTGAAGTTCTAACAAAATCATAGTCTAGGGTTATGAAATCTAAGAGAATTTGACCACATAGTTGCTTCTTTCTTTGTGCGTAAGAATCTACGATTGAGAAATTGATGCGTCTATCTTCATCTGAATTACAGAGGGATCGATGAGAGACAGATCGAGGGAGATCTAGGAGGAGCGAGAAAAAGAGAGAGAGAGAGAGATTTCTTTCTAATGGTTAGATTGAGAAGATGTATAAAGCTTTTTCTTCTTAACAAAGCAAAGAGTGACCTAAATACCTAAAATACCAATGAAATGTCTTTTCTTCTTGACTAAGCAAAAGGGGACCTATAATACCACCGAAAAGCATTTTCTTCTTGACTAAGTAAAGGATGACCTTAAATACCTAAAATACTCTCGAAAAAGCATTTTCTTCTTGACTGAGCAAAGTAGGACCTAAAATATCCCAAAAAGTCTTCTTTTTGACTAAGCAAAGGAGGACCCAAAATATCTAAAATACCCTCGAAAAGCCTTTTCTTCTTGACTAAGCAAAATAGGATCTAAAATAACCTCAACTCAAGACATCCAAAAAATATTTGAAAGATTAAATCTACAAGGGTAATTTTGTCTTTTAACTTGGTAGCTTGGCTTGCCTTAAATTAGGGAAAAGAAAGTTTTTTTTTTTTTTTGTACTTTTAAAAAACAATATCCCTTAAATTAGGGAAAAGAAAGATTTTTTTTGTACCTCATTTTTTTCTTGACTAAGCAAAAGACCTAACACTGAAATGCCTAAAATACCCTCATATCTTAACTCCACCGTTGACAAACTATAAGGACAAATTGGAAATTTCACATTGTGGCTTGGCTAGCCATCCTACATTCTTTTAGATCTTTCAAACATGACGAAATGACAACCATATCCTTCGACTCAAACTACAAGGGTAATCCTACGAGGGGTAATTTCGTATTTTCACGGCGTGCCTTGGCTTACCATCCTATCTTCTTTTATTACAAGTGTATTGATATATATATATATTGCTCTTTCTATGTTTTAGTGTGTTTATAAAAGATTACTTTCCATTTTTGTGGCCTCTGGACAATCTTTCTTTTTTTTGTTTGATCCGCGCTTCTGGTCCATCGTTATGCTTCAACCAAAAGTCAGAGAGTAAATATTACTACTTTTAAATGCTGTAAAATTTCCATTTTTTTGGTCGCCGGTCAATCAATGGGCATGACCTGTGCATGCTGAAGAGAGAGAGAAGTAGTAGAAGAATGAGCAAGGAGGAGCTTGAAACGGTGTCGATCAAGCACATCTATCGAGAAGCGAATCGTTGTGCGGATACATTGGCAAGTGAAACACCTATTTCGGTGAGAGATTTTTATATCTACCATTGTATTCTGCTTGACCGATTCCTAGTCCTAAATTAAGGGTTGCCCCAAGCGTGGGGCGGAGACCGACGTAGTATAATATCTGGTAAGTCCGGAGTCGAATTCACAAAGACAGTGATGTGTGCTAACTAAAACTCGGGTTTAACTAATTTAATGGACTCTTAGGTAGCCACCCCTTGTCGATTGATTGGGATTTAATTAAAACCTAAAAATTGATTGTACTTTTCAAATAATTAAAAGGAGATAAAATCATAGGGTTCATAGCACTTGTAACTAATCTGGATTAACTTGCTCTGTTTGGAGTTCTTCAAAACGTTTAATTTTAGATTGAAAAAGATACCCCGCAAGATGCAAGACCCTATGGTCGCCGTATACCCATGCGCAGTGGAGAATGAGTTTTGGACCCCCATTCTTCTGTTCATATGGGCTCCGACGATGCCCGGGTTCGTCCGCGGGAAGTATTTTCCAATCGAAAATCGTTTAATTTAATAGTTTGATAAAAGGAGCAGTGCCTGAATTAGCCACGGTGTGCTAATCAACCCGCGACTCTACCTAAACGACTACTCATCACTAATCATTATGCAAGAAATAGAAGAAACCCTAATTTGATTCATGCTTCTAGTACTGGAGAAAGAAAATAAACACAGAATCTAAGTTAAACAAAAATCAATAAACAACTTTAATTAAAAACATAAATTAAAATGAGTTACCGAAGTGCAAGTAATTAAACAAAACTTAAAAACTTAACAATAACTTGGCAGTCGGCAGTTCCATTCTTCGTTTCTACCTTCCTGAAATTCCCGCAGCCAAAAAGCTGTCCCATCAGTAGGGTAACAAAAAAACTAAGAGCAGGGACAATTCGCAGGGACAATCCGCAGGGACAAACGCATTTGGATCCATTTGGATCCCGAAAAAATCTAAAAAAATATCCATAAATTTTTAAATATTATTTTATGGGGCCTGTAAAAAATCAGCTCCAGTGGATATCGGTAAATATTACTTTTGGACCAAACGCGTTTGTCCCTGCGGACTGTCCCTGCTCGTAGCAGGACCGGGTAAAACATGGGTTTTATAGGGTTTGAAAGAATTAATTACAAAGTGGCCCCTTGGATTTTGTCTAATATTGAATTAACCATCCAAAACTTCAATGCACTTCGCACTTCAATCCAAAACTTTTGCTAACTTACATCTTTACCCAAAAATCATGAAAACCAAGCTCGAGCAACCTGTAAACCTAAAAACACATAAAAAATATAAATTGACAAATATAAAAGACTAGTAAATATAATTTGGAGGGCCAAAATAAGTATATTTTGGCACTTATCATATTCCTAATTGTATTGTTAATCTACTTTATGCGGATTTGATAGTGGTTGTATACCCCTGGCTTGAAAACGCTATTTAGTCGTAGTAGTTCTTTAATGCAACGCTCAGTTACCAAAAAAAGGAAACGTACAAAGCCGTTATCCTAATTAAAGAGCTAACAGATTTTATTTGACATACACTAGCTTGATTGTGAGATATATTTTCAGTTTTTCAGCATTCGTATGGCCCCGATGAATGCTGAAAAATCAGTATGGATATGGGATTGAGTTAATTTTTTCTAACAGCCTATAAAAAGTTATTTTAAAAATAATTTATGGTTTGAATCATTTTTTGAGATTTGAAATGAGCCCCATGAAATCATCAATCATGATGCCCATTTATTGGGCACCAAACAAAAGAAGGAAGCAAGCCATGCAAACGGGGTCTTTTTTCCTTTTTTGTTTTTTTTGGTACTTTGAAATATTAAACGGAGCCTTTGCCCTTGCACCAAAATTACATAGTTTTATGGGACAACACCCATGGGACAACAGGGTCTCCGCTTCCCTATATACTCCGTATGTTATTGCTAATAATGTATCCCTATTACCATATTAGTACATTCGTCAGTTGTCAAGTATAGAAATCAAGTATAGAAATACTAGCTAGCTAGTTGTCAACTTGAGCAGGTATGCATGTGTATATAAAAGAGGAGCAGGACTACAGTCATCGCATGGATTTCGCAGTGACCGTCCACCGCACGTCTGAGTGGGCCTCAAAAAAATATAAAAAAATATTCATAAATTTTAAAATAATATTTTATGAGATACTGTAAAAAATCAGCCCCAACAGATATCGATAGATATGTTTTTTGAATTTATAGGGGCGAAACTGCAAAATTAAATAGTAAGTTTCGTGGGCCATAATTAGACGATCGAGGGATTTCTTTTCTGTCAAGCGATG